>NW_028187306.1:0-169000 GCF_964204655.1 Triturus cristatus
TCTAAGACCTTAGCTATTAGGCCAGAGTAAGAGTTAAGACCTTAGCTATTAGGCCAGAGTATGAGTCTAAGACCTTAGCTATTAGGCTAGAGTAAGATTTAAGACCTTAGCTATTGGGCCAGAGTAAGAGTTAAGACCTTAACCAGTAGGCCAGAGTAGGAGTTAAGACCTTAACCAGTAGGCCAAAGTAAGAGTTAAGACCTTAACCAGTATTCCAGAGTAAGAGTTAAGACCTTGACCAGTAGGCCAGAGTACGAGTCTAAGACCTTAGCTATTAGGCCAGATTACGAGTTAAGACCTTAACCAGTAGGTCAGAGTACGAGTCTAAGACCTTAGCTATTAGGCCAGAGTACCAGTCTAAGACCTTAGCTATTAGGCCAGAGTAAGAGTTAAGACCTTAAACATTAGGCCAGAGTATGAGTCTAAGACCTTAGCTATTAGGCCAGTGTAAGAGTTAAGACCTTAGCTATTAGGCCAGAGTAAGAGTTAAGACCTTAGTTATTAGGCCAGAGTAAGAGTTAAGACCTTAACCAATAGGCCAGAGTAAGAGTTAAGACCTTACCCATTAGGCCAGAGTACTAGTCTAAGACCTTAGCTATTAGGCCAGAGTAAGAGTGAAGACCTTAACCAATAGGCCAGAGTAAGAGTTAAGACGTTAACCATTAGGCCAGAGTACGAGTCTAAGACCTTAGCTATTAGGCCAGAGTAGGAGTTAAGACCTTAACCAGTAGGCCAGAGTAAGAGTTAAGACCTTAACCATTAGGCCAGAGTATGAGTCTAAGACATTAGCTATTAGGCCAGAATAAGAGTTAAGACCTTAACCAGTAGGCCAGAGTAAGAGTTAAGACCTTAACCATTAGGCCAGAGTACCAGTCTAAGACCTCAGCTGTTAGGCCAGAGTAAGAGTTAGGACCTTAGCTATTAGGCCAGAGTAACAGTTAAGACCTTAACCATTAGGCCAGATTACGAGTCTAATACCTTTGCTATTAGGCCAGAGTAAGAGTTAAGACCTTAGCTATTAGGCCAGAGTAAGAGTTAAGACCTTAATCAGTAGGCCAGAGTAAGAGTTAAGACCTTAACCAGTAGGTCAGAGTACGAGTCTAAGACCTTAGCTATTAGGCCAGAGTACCAGTCTAAGACCTTAGCTATTCGGCCAGAGTAAGAGTTAAGACCTTAAACATTAGGCCGGAATATGAGTCTAAGACCTTAGTTATTAGGCCAGAGTAAGAGTTAAGACCTTAGCTATTAGGCCAGAGTAAGAGTTAAGACCTTAACCATTAGGCCAGAGTACGAGTCTAAGACCTTAGCTATTCGGCCAGAGTAAGAGTTAAGACCTTAGCTATTAGGCCAGAGTATGAGTCTAAGACCTTAGCTATTAGGCCAGAGTAAGAGTTAAGACCTTAGTTATTAGGCCAGAGTAAGAGTTAAGACCTTAACCAATAGGCCAGAGTAAGAGTTAAGACCTTAACCATTAGGCCAGAGTATGAGTCTAAGACTTTAGCTATTAGGCCAGAGTAAGAGTTAAGACCTTAACCAGTAGGACAGAGTAAGAGTTAAGACCTTAACCATTAGGCCAGAGTACGAGTCTAAGACCTTAGCTATTAGGCCAGAGTAAGAGTTAAGACCTTAGCTATTAGGCCAGAGTATGAGTCTAAGACCTTAGCTATTAGGCCAGAGTAAGATTTAAGACCTTAGCTATTGGGCCAGAGTAAGAGTTAAGACCTTAACCAGTAGGCCAGAGTATGAGTCTAAGACTTTAGCTATTAGGCCAGAGTAAGAGTTAAGACCTTAACCAGTAGGACAGAGTAAGAGTTAAGACCTTAACCATTAGGCCAGAGTACGAGTCTAAGACCTTAGCTATTAGGCCAAAGTAAGAGTTAAGACCTTAGCTATTAGGCCAGAGTATGAGTCTAAGACCTTAGCTATTAGGCTAGAGTAAGATTTAAGACCTTAGCTATTGGGCCAGAGTAAGAGTTAAGACCTTAACCAGTAGGCCAGAGTAGGAGTTAAGACCTTAACCAGTAGGCCAAAGTAAGAGTTAAGACCTTAACCAGTATTCCAGAGTAAGAGTTAAGACCTTGACCAGTAGGCCAGAGTACGAGTCTAAGACCTTAGCTATTAGGCCAGATTACGAGTTAAGACCTTAACCAGTAGGTCAGAGTACGAGTCTAAGACCTTAGCTATTAGGCCAGAGTACCAGTCTAAGACCTTAGCTATTAGGCCAGAGTAAGAGTTAAGACCTTAAACATTAGGCCAGAGTATGAGTCTAAGACCTTAGCTATTAGGCCAGTGTAAGAGTTAAGACCTTAGCTATTAGGCCAGAGTAAGAGTTAAGACCTTAGTTATTAGGCCAGAGTAAGAGTTAAGACCTTAACCAATAGGCCAGAGTAAGAGTTAAGACCTTACCCATTAGGCCAGAGTACTAGTCTAAGACCTTAGCTATTAGGCCAGAGTAAGAGTGAAGACCTTAACCAATAGGCCAGAGTAAGAGTTAAGACGTTAACCATTAGGCCAGAGTACGAGTCTAAGACCTTAGCTATTAGGCCAGAGTAGGAGTTAAGACCTTAACCAGTAGGCCAGAGTAAGAGTTAAGACCTTAACCATTAGGCCAGAGTATGAGTCTAAGACATTAGCTATTAGGCCAGAATAAGAGTTAAGACCTTAACCAGTAGGCCAGAGTAAGAGTTAAGACCTTAACCATTAGGCCAGAGTACGAGTCTAAGACCTCAGCTGTTAGGCCAGAGTAAGAGTTAGGACCTTAGCTATTAGGCCAGAGTAACAGTTAAGACCTTAACCATTAGGCCAGATTACGAGTCTAATACCTTTGCTATTAGGCCAGAGTAAGAGTTAAGACCTTAGCTATTAGGCCAGAGTAAGAGTTAAGACCTTAATCAGTAGGCCAGAGTAAGAGTTAAGACCTTAACCAGTAGGTCAGAGTACGAGTCTAAGACCTTAGCTATTAGGCCAGAGTACAAGTCTAAGACCTTAGCTATTCGGCCAGAGTAAGAGTTAAGACCTTAAACATTAGGCCGGAATATGAGTCTAAGACCTTAGTTATTAGGCCAGAGTAAGAGTTAAGACCTTAGCTATTAGGCCAGAGTAAGAGTTAAGTCCTTAACCATTAGGCCAGAGTACGAGTCTAAGACCTTAGCTATTCGGCCAGAGTAAGAGTTAAGACCTTAGCTATTAGGCCAGCGTAAGAGTTAAGACCTTAGCTATTAGTCCAGAGTAAGAGTTAAGACCTTAACCATTAGGCCAGAGTATGAGTCTAAGACCTTAGCTATTAGGCCAGAGTAAGAGTTAAGACCTTAGCTATTAGGCCAGAGTAAGTGTTAAGACCTTAGCTATTAGGCCAGAGTAAGAGTTAAGACCTTAGTTATTAGGCCAGAGTAAGAGTTAAGACCTTAACCAATAGGCCAGAGTAAGAGTTAAGACCTTAACCATTAGGCCAGAGTATGAGTCTAAGACTTTAGCTATTAGGCCAGAGTAAGAGTTAAGACCTTAACCAGTAGGCCAGAGTAAGAGTTAAGACCTTAACCATTAGGCCAGAGTATGAGTCTAAGACCTTAGCTATTAGGCCAGAGTAAGAGTTAAGACCTTAGCTATTAGGCCAGAGTAAGAGTTAAGACCTTAACCAGTAGGCCAGAGTAGGAGTTAAGACCTTAACCAGTAGGCCAAAGTAAGAGTTAAGACCTTAGCTATTAGGCCAGAGTAAGAGTTAAGACCTTAACCAGTATGCCAGAGTAAGAGTTAAGACCTTAACCAGTAGGCCAGAGTAAGAGTTAATACCTTAACCATTAGGCCAGAGTACGGGTTAAGACCTTAACCTGTAGGCCATAGTACGAGTCTAAGACCTTAGCTATTAGGCCAGAGTAAGAGTTAAGACCTTAGCTATTAGGCCAGAGTAAGAGTTAAGACCTTAACCATTAGGCCAGAGTATGAGTCTAAGACCTTAGCTATGAGGCCAGAGTAAGAGTTAAGACCTTAGCTATTAGGCCAGAGTAAGTGTTAAGACCTTAGCTATTAGGCCAGAGTAAGAGTTAAGACCTTAGTTATTAGGCCAGAGTAAGAGTTAAGACCTTAACCAATAGGCCAGAGTAAGAGTTAAGACCTTAACCATTAGGCCAGAGTATGAGTCTAAGACTTTAGCTATTAGGCCAGAGTAAGAGTTAAGACCTTAACCAGTAGGCCAGAGTAAGAGTTAAGACCTTAACCATTAGGCCAGAGTATGAGTCTAAGACCTTAGCTATTAGGCCAGAGTAAGAGTTAAGACCTTAGCTATTAGGCCAGAGTAAGAGTTAAGACCTTAACCAGTAGGCCAGAGTAGGAGTTAAGACCTTAACCAGTAGGCCAAAGTAAGAGTTAAGACCTTAACCAGTATTCCAGAGTAAGAGTTAAGACCTTGACCAGTAGGCCAGAGTACAAGTCTAAGACCTTAGCTATTAGGCCAGAGTACGAGTTAAGACCTTAACCAGTAGGTCAGAGTACGAGTCTAAGACCTTAGCTATTAGTCCAGAGTACCAGTCTAAGACCTTAGCTATTAGGCCAGAGTACCAGTCTAAGACCTTAGCTATTAGGCCAGAGTAAGAGTTAAGACCTTAACCATTAGGCCAGAGTACAAGTCTAAGACCTTAGCTATTAGGCCAGAGTAAGAGTTAAGACCTTAGCTATTAGGCCAGAGTAAGAGTTAAGACCTTAACCATTAGGCCAGAGTACGAGTCTAAGACCTTAGCTATTCGTCCAGAGTAAGAGTTAAGACCTTAGCTATTAGGCCAGCGTAAGAGTTAAGACCTTAGCTATTAGGCCAGAGTAAGAGTTAAGACCTTAACCAGTAGGCCAGAGTAAGAGTTAAGACCTTCGCTATTAGGCCAGAGTAAGAGTTAAGACCTTAACCAGTAGGCCAGAGTAAGAGTTAAGACCTTAACCTGTAGGCCATAGTACGAGTCTAAGACCTTAGCTATTAGGCCAGAGTAAGAGTTAAGACCTTAACCAGTAGGCCAGAGTAAGAGTTAAGACCTTAACCTGTAGGCCATAGTAAGAGTCTAAGACCTTAGCTATTAGGCCAGAGTAAGAGTTAAGACCTTAACTATTAGGCCAGAGTAAGAGTTAAGACCTTAACCATTAGGCCAGATTACGAGTCTAAGACCTTTGCTATTAGGCCAGAGTAAGAGTTAAGACCTTAGCTATTAGGCCAGAGTAAGAGTTAAGACCTTAACCAGTAGGCCAGAGTAAGAGTTAAGACCTTAACCATTAGGCCAGAATACGCGTCTAAGCCCTTAGCTATTAGGCCAGAGTAAGAGTTAAGACCTTAACCAGTAGGCCAGAGTAAGAGCTAAGACCTTAACCATTAGGCCAGAGTACGAGTCTAAGACCTTAGCTATTAGGCCAGAGTAAGAGTTGAGACCTTATCTATTAGGCCAGAGTAAGAGTTAAGACCTTAGCTATTAGGCCAGAGTAAGAGTTAAGAACTTAGTTATTAGGCCAGAGTAAGAGTTAAGACCTTAACCAATAGGCCAGAGTAAGAGTTAAGACCTTAACCATTAGGCCAGAGTACGAGTCTAAGACCTTAGCTATTAGGCCAGAGTAAGAGTTAAGACTTTAACCAGTAGGCCAGAGTAAGAGTTGAGACCTTAACCATTAGGCCAGAGTACGAGTCTGAGACATTAGCTATTAGGCCAGAATAAGAGTTAAGACCTTAACCAGTAGGCCAGTGTAAGAGTTAAGACCTTAACCATTAGGCCAGAGTACGAGTCTAAGACCTTAGCTATTAGGCCAGAGTAAGAGTTAGGACCTTAGCTTTTAGGCCAGAGTAAGAGTTAAGACCTTAACCATTAGGCCAGATTACGAGTCTAATACCTTTGCTATTAGGCCAGAGTAAGAGTTAAGACCTTAGCTATTAGGCCAGAGTAAGAGTTAAGACCTTAACCAGTAGGCCAGAGTAAGAGTTAAGACCTTAACCATTAGGCCAGAGTACGAGTCTAAGCCCTTACCTATTAGGCCAGAGTAAGAGTTAAGACCTTAACCAGTAGGCCAGAGTAAGAGTTAAGACCTTAACCATTAGGCCAGAGTAAGTATTAAGACCTTAGCTATTAGGCCAGAGTAAGAGTTAAGACCTTAACCAGTAGGACAGAGTAAGAGTTAAGACCTTAACCATTAGGCCAGAGTACGAGTCTAAGACCTTAGCTATTAGGCCAGAGAAAGAGTTAAGACCTTAGCTATTAGGCCAGAGTATGAGTCTAAGACGTTAGCTATTAGGCCAGAGTAAGATTTAATACCTTAGCTATTGGGCCAGAGTAAGTGTTAAGACCTTAACCAGTAGGCCAGAGTAGGAGTTAAGACCTTAACCATTAGGCCAGAGTACGAGTCTAAGACCTTAGCTATTAGGCCAGAGTAAGAGTTAAGACCTTAGCTATTAGGCCAGAGTATGAGTCTAAGACCTTAGCTATTAGGCCAGAGTAAGATTTAAGACCTTAGCTATTGGGCCAGAGTAAGAGTTAAGACCTTAACCAGTAGGCCAGAGTATGAGTCTAAGACTTTAGCTATTAGGCCAGAGTAAGAGTTAAAACCTTAACCAGTAGGACAGAGTAAGAGTTAAGACCTTAACCATTAGGCCAGAGTACGAGTCTAAGACCTTAGCTATTAGGCCAGAGTAAGAGTTAAGACCTTAGCTATTAGGCCAGAGTATGAGTCTAAGACCTTAGCTATTAGGCCAGAGTAAGAGTTAAGACCTTAGTTATTAGGCCAGAGTAAGAGTTAAGACCTTAACCAATAGGCCAGAGTAAGAGTTAAGACCTTAACTATTAGGCCAGAGTATGAGTCTAAGACTTTAGCTATTAGGCCAGAGTAAGAGTTAAGACCTTAACCAGTAGGACAGAGTAAGAGTTAAGACCTTAACCATTAGGCCAGAGTACGAGTCTAAGACCTTAGCTATTAGGCCAGAGTAAGAGTTAAGACCTTAGCTATTAGGCCAGAGTATGAGTCTAAGACCTTAGCTATTAGGCCAGAGTAAGATTTAAGACCTTAGCTATTGGGCCAGAGTAAGAGTTAAGACCTTAACCAGTAGGCCAGAGTATGAGTCTAAGACTTTAGCTATTAGGCCAGAGTAAGAGTTAAGACCTTAACCAGTAGGACAGAGTAAGAGTTAAGACCTTAACCATTAGGCCAGAGTACGAGTCTAAGACCTTAGCTATTAGGCCAGAGTAAGAGTTAAGACCGTAGCTATTAGGCCAGAGTATGAGTCTAAGACCTTAGCTATTAGGCTAGAGTAAGATTTAAGACCTTAGCTATTGGGCCAGAGTGAGAGTTAAGACCTTAACCAGTAGGCCAGAGTAGGAGTTAAGACCTTAACCAGTAGGCCAAAGTAAGAGTTAAGACCTTAACCAGTATTCCAGAGTAAGAGTTAAGACCTTGACCAGTAGGCCAGAGTACGAGTCTAAGACCTTAGCTATTAGGCCAGATTACGAGTTAAGACCTTAACCAGTAGGTCAGAGTACGAGTCTAAGACCTTAGCTATTAGGCCAGAGTACCAGTCTAAGACCTTAGCTATTAGGCCAGAGTAAGAGTTAAGACCTTAAACATTAGGCCAGAGTATGAGTCTAAGACCTTAGCTATTAGGCCAGTGTAAGAGTTAAGACCTTAGCTATTAGGCCAGAGTAAGAGTTAAGACCTTAGTTATTAGGCCAGAGTAAGAGTTAAGACCTTAACCAATAGGCCAGAGTAAGAGTTAAGACCTTACCCATTAGGCCAGAGTACTAGTCTAAGACCTTAGCTATTAGGCCAGAGTAAGAGTGAAGACCTTAACCAATAGGCCAGAGTAAGAGTTAAGACGTTAACCATTAGGCCAGAGTACGAGTCTAAGACCTTAGCTATTAGGCCAGAGTAGGAGTTAAGACCTTAACCAGTAGGCCAGAGTAAGAGTTAAGACCTTAACCATTAGGCCAGAGTACGAGTCTAAGACATTAGCTATTAGGCCAGAATAAGAGTTAAGACCTTAACCAGTAGGCCAGAGTAAGAGTTAAGACCTTAACCATTAGGCCAGAGTACGAGTCTAAGACCTCAGCTGTTAGGCCAGAGTAAGAGTTAGGACCTTAGCTATTAGGCCAGAGTAACAGTTAAGACCTTAACCATTAGGCCAGATTACGAGTCTAATACCTTTGCTATTAGGCCAGAGTAAGAGTTAAGACCTTAGCTATTAGGCCAGAGTAAGAGTTAAGACCTTAATCAGTAGGCCAGAGTAAGAGTTAAGACCTTAACCATTAGGCCAGAGTACGAGTCTAAGACCTTAGCTATTAGGCCAGAGTAACAGTTAAGACCTTAGCTATTAGGCCAGAGTACGTGTTAAGACCTTAGCTATTAGGCCAGAGTAAGAGTTAAGACCTTAGTTATTAGGCCAGAGTAAGATTTAAGACCTTAGCTATTGGGCCAGAGTAAGAGTTAAGACCTTAACCAGTAGGCCAGAGTAGGAGTTAAGACCTTAACCAGTAGGCCAAAGTAAGAGTTAAGACCTTAACCAGTATTCCAGAGTAAGAGTTAAGACCTTGACCAGTAGGCCAGAGTACGAGTCTAAGACCTTAGCTATTAGGCCAGATTACGAGTTAAGACCTTAACCAGTAGGTCAGAGTACGAGTCTAAGACCTTAGCTATTAGGCCAGAGTACCAGTCTAAGACCTTAGCTATAAGGCCAGAGTAAGAGTTAAGACCTTAAACATTAGGCCAGAGTATGAGTCTAAGACCTTAGCTATTAGGCCAGAGTAAGAGTTAAGACCTTAGCTATTAGGCCACAGTAAGAGTTAAGACCTTAACCATTAGGCCAGAGTACGAGTCTAAGACCTTAGCTATTTGGCCAGAGTAAGAGTTAAGACCTTAGCTATTAGTCCAGCGTAAGAGTTAAGACCTTAGCTATTAGGCCAGAGTAAGAGTTAAGACCTTAACCAGTAGGCCAGAGTAAGAGTTAAGACCTTAACCAGTAGGCCAGAGTAAGAGTCTAAGACCTTAGCTATTAGGCCAGAGTAAGAGTTAAGACCTTAACCATTTGGCCAGAGTATGAGTCTAAGACCTTAGCTATTAGGCCAGAGTAAGAGTTAAGACCTTAGCTATTAGGCCAGAGTAAGTGTTAAGACCTTAGCTATTAGGCCAGAGTAAGAGTTAAGACCTTAGCTATTAGGCCAGAGTAAGTGTTAGGACCTTAGCTATTAGGCCAGAGTAAGAGTTAAGACCTTAACCAGTAGGCCAGAGTAAGAGTTAAGACCTTAACCATTAGGCCAGAGTACGAGTCTAAGCCCTTACCTATTAGCCCAGAGTAAGAGTTAAGACCTTAACCAGTAGGCCAGAGTAAGAGTTAAGACCTTAACCATTAGGCCAGAGTATGAGTCTAAGACCTTAGCTATTAGGCCAGAGTAAGAGTTAAGACCTTAGCTATTAGGCCAGAGTAAGAGTTAAGACCTTAACCAGTAGGCCAGAGTAAGAGTTAAGACCTTAACCAGTATTCCAGAGTAAGAGTTAAGACCTTGACCAGTAGGCCAGAGTACGAGTCTAAGACCTTAGCTATTAGGCCAGAGTACGAGTTAAGACCTTAACCAGTAGGTCAGAGTACGAGTCTAAGACCTTAGCTATTAGGCCAGAGTACCAGTCTAAGACCTTAGCTATTCGGCCAGAGTAAGAGTTAAGACCTTAAACATTAGGCCGGAATATGAGTCTAAGACCTTAGTTATTAGGCCAGAGTAAGAGTTAAGACCTTAGCTATTAGGCCGAAGTAAGAGTTAAGACCTTAACCATTAGGCCAGAGTACGAGTCTAAGACCTTAGCTATTCGGCCAGAGGAAGAGTTAAGACCTTAGCTATTAGGCCAGCGTAAGAGTTAAGACCTTAGCTATTAGGCCAGAGTAAGAGTTAAGACCTTAACCATTAGGCCAGGGTATGAGTCTAAGACCTTAGCTATTAGGCCAGAGTAAGAGTTAAGACCTTAGCTATTAGGCCAGAGTAAGTGTTAAGACCTTAGCTATTAGGCCAGAGTAAGAGTTAAGACCTTAGGTATTAGGCCAGAGTAAGAGTTAAGACCTTAACCAATAGGCCAGAGTAAGAGTTAAGACCTTAACCATTAGGCCAGAGTATGAGTCTAAGACTTTAGCTATTAGAACAGAGTAAGAGTTAAGACCTTAACCAGTAGGCCAGAGTAAGAGTTAAGACCTTAACCATTAGGCCAGAGTATGAGTCTAAGACCTTAGCTATTAGGCCAGAGTAAGAGTTAAGACCTTAGCTATTAGGCCAGAGTAAGAGTTAAGACCTTAACCAGTAGGCCAGAGTAGGAGTTAAGACCTTAACCAGTAGGCCAAAGTAAGAGTTAAGACCTTAACCAGTATTCCAGAGTAAGAGTTAAGACCTTGACCAGTAGGCCAGAGTACGAGTCTAAGACCTTAGCTATTAGGCCAGAGTACGAGTTAAGACCTTAACCAGTAGGTCAGAGTGCGAGTCTAAGACCTTAGCTATTAGTCCAGAGTACCAGTCTAAGACCTTAGCTATTAGGCCAGAGTACCAGTCTAAGACCTTAGCTATTAGGCCAGAGTAAGAGTTAAGACCTTAACCATTAGGCCAGAGTACGAGTCTAAGACCTTAGCTATTAGGCCAGAGTAAGAGTTAAGACCTTAGCTATTAGGCCAGCGTAAGAGTTAAGACCTTAGCTATTAGGCCAGAGTAAGAGTTAAGACCTTAACCAGTAGGCCAGAGTAAGAGTTAAGACCTTAACCAGTAGGCCAGAGTAAGAGTTAATACCTTAACCATTAGGCCAGAGTACGAGTTAAGACCTTAACCTGTAGGCCATAGTACGAGTCTAAGACCTTAGCTATTAGGCCAGAGTAAGAGTTAAGACCTTAGCTATTAGGCCAGAGTAAGAGTTAAGACCTTAACCATTAGGCCAGAGTATGAGTCTAAGACCTTAGCTATTAGGCCAGAGTAAGAGTTAAGACCTTAGCTATTAGGCCAGAGTAAGTGTTAAGACCTTAGCTATTAGGCCAGAGTAAGAGTTAAGACCTTAGTTATTAGGCCAGAGTAAGAGTTAAGACCTTAACCAATAGGCCAGAGTAAGAGTTAAGACCTTAACCATTAGGCCAGAGTATGAGTCTAAGACTTTAGCTATTAGGCCAGAGTAAGAGTTAAGACCTTAACCAGTAGGCCAGAGTAAGAGTTAAGACCTTAACCATTAGGCCAGAGTATGAGTCTAAGACCTTAGCTAATAGGCCAGAGTAAGAGTTAAGACCTTAGCTATTAGGCCAGAGTAAGAGTTAAGACCTTAACCAGTAGGCCAGAGTAGGAGTTAAGACCTTAACCAGTAGGCCATAGTAAGAGTTAAGACCTTAACCAGTATTCCAGAGTAAGAGTTAAGACCTTGACCAGTAGGCCAGAGTACGAGTCTAAGACCTTAGCAATTAGGCCAGAGTACGAGTTAAGACCTTAACTAGTAGGTCAGAGTACGAGTCTAAGACCTTAGCTATTAGTCCAGAGTACCAGTCTAAGACCTTAGCTATTAGGCCAGAGTACCAGTCTAAGACCTTAGCTATTAGGCCAGAGTAAGAGTTAAGACCTTAACCATTAGGCCAGAGTACGAGTCTAAGACCTTAGCTATTAGGCCAGAGTAAGAGTTAAGACCTTAGCTATTAGGCCAGAGTAAGAGTTAAGACCTTAACCATTAGGCCAGAGTACGAGTCTAAGACCTTGGCTATTCGTCCAGAGTAAGAGTTAAGACCTTAGCTATTAGGCCAGCGTAAGAGTTAAGACCTTAGCTATTAGGCCAGAGTAAGAGTTAAGACCTTAACCAGTAGGCCAGAGTAAGAGTTAAGACCTTAGCTATTAGGCCAGAGTAAGAGTTAAGACCTTAACCAGTAGGCCAGAGTAAGAGTTAAGACCTTAACCTGTAGGCCATAGTACGAGTCTAAGACCTTAGCTATTAGGCCAGAGTAAGAGTTAAGACCTTAACCAGTAGGCCAGAGTAAGAGTTAAGACCTTAACCTGTAGGCCATAGTAAGAGTCTAAGACCTTAGCTATTAGGCCAGAGTAAGAGTTAAGACCTTAACTATTAGGCCAGAGTAAGAGTTAAGACCTTAACCATTAGGCCAGATTACGAGTCTAAGACCTTTGCTATTAGGCCAGAGTAAGAGTTAAGACCTTAACCAGTAGGCCAGAGTAAGAGTTAAGACCTTAACCATTAGGCCAGAATACGCGTCTAAGCCCTTAGCTATTAGGCCAGAGTAAGAGTTAAGACCTTAACCAGTAGGCCAGAGTAAGAGTTAAGACCTTAACCATTAGGCCAGAGTACGAGTCTAAGACCTTAGCTATTAGGCCAGAGTAAGAGTTAAGACCTTAACCAGTAGGCCAGAGTAGGAGTTAAGACCTTAACCAGTAGGCCAAAGTAAGAGTTAAGACCTTAACCAGTATTCCAGAGTAAGAGTTAAGACCTTGACCAGTAGGCCAGAGTACGAGTCTAAGACCTTAGCTATTAGGCCAGAGTACGAGTTAAGACCTTAACCAGTAGGTCAGAGTACGAGTCTAAGACCTTAGCTATTAGGCCAGAGTACCAGTCTAAGACCTTAGCTATTCGGCCAGAGTAAGAGTTAAGACCTTAAACATTAGGCCGGAATATGAGTCTAAGACCTTAGGTATTAGGCCAGAGTAAGAGTTAAGACCTTAGCTATTAGGCCAGAGTAAGAGTTAAGACCTTAACCATTAGGCCAGAGTACGAGTCTAAGACCTTAGCTAGTTGGCCAGAGTAAGAGTTAAGACCTTAGCTATTAGGCCAGCGTAAGTGTTAAGACCTTAGCTATTAGGCCAGAGTAAGAGTTAAGACCTTAGTTATTAGGCCAGAGTAAGAGTTAAGACCTTAACCAATAGGCCAGAGTAAGAGTTAAGACCTTAACCATTAGGCCAGAGTATGAGTCTAAGACTTTAGCTATTAGGCCAGAGTAAGAGTTAAGACCTTAACCAGTAGGCCAGAGTAAGAGTTAAGGTCTTAACTCTTACTCTGGCCTACTGGTTAAGGTCTTAACTCTTACTCTGGCCTAATAGCTAAGGTCCTAACTCTTACTCTGGCCTAATAGCTAAGGTCTTAGACTCATACTCTGGCCAAATGGTTAAGGTCTTAACTCTTACTCTGGCCTAATAGCTAAGGTCTTAGACTCGTACTTGGCCTACTGGTTAAGGTCTTAACTCTTACTCTGGCCTAATAGCTAAGGTCCTTACTCTTACTCTGGCCTAATAGCTAAGGTCTTAGACTCATACTCTGGCCAAATGGTTAAGGTCCTAACTCTTACTCTGGCCTAATAGCTAAGGTCTTAGACTCATACTCTGGCCAAATGGTTAAGGTCTTAACTCTTACTCTGGCCTAATAGCTAAGGTCTTAACTCTTACGCTGGACTAATAGCTAAGGTCTTAACTCTTACTCTGGCCAAATAGCTAAGGTCTTAGACTCGTACTCTGGCCAAATGGTTAAGGTCTTAACTCTTACTCTGGCCTACTGGTTAAGGTCTTAACTCTTACTCTGGCCTAATAGCTAAGGTCTTAACTCTTACTCTGGCCTAATAGCAAAGGTATTAGACTCATAATCTGGCCTAATGGTTAAGGTCTTAACTCTTACTCTGGCCTAATAGCTAAGGTCCTAACTCTTACTCTGGCCTAATAGCTAAGGTCTTAGACTCGTACTCTGGCCTAATGGTTAAGGTCTTAACTCTTACACTGGCCTACTGGTTAAGGTCTTAACTCTTATTCTGGCCTAATAGCTAATGTCTCAGACTCGTACTCTGGCCTAATGGTTAAGGTCTTAACTCTTACTCTGGCCTACTGGTTAAAGTCTTAACTCTTACTCTGGCCTAATAGCTAAGGTCTTAGACTCGTACTCTGGCCTAATGGTTAAGGTCTTAACTCTTACTCTGGCCTATTGGTTAAGGTCTTAACTCTTACTCTGGCCTAATAACTAAGTTCTTAACTCTTACTCTGGCCTAATTGCTAAGGTCTTAACTCTTACTCTGGCCTAATAGATAAGGTCTCAACTCTTACTCTGGCCTAATAGCTAAGGTCTTAGACTCGTACTCTGGCCTAATGGTTAAGGTCTTAACTCTTACTCTGGCCTACTGGTTAAGGTCTTAACTCTCACTCTGGCCTAATAGCTAAGGGCTTAGACGCCTATTCTGGCCTAATGGTTAAGGTCTTAACTCTTACTCTGGCCTACTGGTTAAGGTCTTAACTCTTTCTCTGGCCTAATAGCTAAGGTCTTAACTCTTACTCTGGCCTAATAGCAAAGGTCTTAGACTCGTAATCTGGCCTAATGGTTAAGGTCTTAACTCTTACTCTGGCCTAATAGTTAAGGTCTTAACTCTTACTCTGGCCTAATAGCTAAGGTCTTAGACTCGTACTATGGCCTACAGGTTAAGGTCTTAACTCTTACTCTGGCCTACTGGTTAAGGTCTTAACTCTTACTCCGGCCTAATAGCTAAGGTCTTAACTCTTACTCTGGCCTACTGGTTAAGGTCTTAACTCTTACTCTGGCCTAATAGCTAAGGTCTTAACTCTTACGCTGGCCTAATAGCTAAGGTCTTAACTCTTACTCTGGACGAATAGCTAAGGTCTTAGACTCGTACTCTGGCCTAATGGTTAAGGTCTTAACTCTTACTCTGGCCTAATAGCTAAGGTCTTAACTCTTACTCTGGCCTAATAGCTAAGGTCTTAGACTCGTACTCTGGCCTAATGGTTAAGGTCTTAACTCTTACTCTGGCCTAATAGCTAAGGTCTTAGATTGGTACTCTGGCCTAATAGCTAAGGTCTTAGACTGATACTCTGGACTAATAGCTAAGGTCTTAGACTCGTACTCTGACCTACTGGTTAAGGTCTTAACTCGTACTCTGGCCTAATAGCTAAGGTCTTAAACTCGTACTCTGGCCTACTGGTCAAGGTCTTAACTCTTACTCTGGAATACTGGTTAAGGTCTTAACTCTTACTTTGGCCTACTGGTTAAGGTCTTAACTCCTTCTCTGGCCTACTGGTTAAGGTCTTAACTCTTACTCTGGCCTAATAGCTAAGGTCTTAACTCTTACTCTGGCCTAATAGCTAAGGTCTTAGACTCATACTCTGGCCTAATGGTTAAGGTCTTTACTCTTACTCTGGCCTACTGGTTAAGGTCTTAACTCTTACTCTGGCCTAATAGCTAAAGTCTTAGACTCATACTCTGTCCTGATGGTTAAGGTCTTAACTCTTACTCTGGCCTATTGGTTAAGGTCTTAACTCTTACTCTGGCCTAATAACTAAGGTATTAACTCTTACTCTGGCCTAATAGCTAAGGTCTCAACTCTTACGCTGGCCTAATAGCTAAGGTCTTAACTCTTACTCTGGACGAATAGCTAAGGTCTTAGACTCGTACTCTGGCCTAATGGTTAAGGTCTTAACTCTTACTCTGGCCTAATAGCTAAGGTCTTAACTCTTACTCTGGCCTAATAGCTAAGGTCTTAGACTCGTACTCTGGCCTAATGGTTAAGGTCTTAACTCTTACTCTGGCCTAATAGCTAAGGTCTTAGACTGGTACTCTGGCCTAATAGCTAAGGTCTTAGACTGGTACTCTGGACTAATAGCTAAGGTCTTAGACTCGTACTCTGACCTACTGGTTAAGGTCTTAACTTGTACTCTGGCCTAATAGCTAAGGTCTTAGACTCGTACTCTGGCCTACTGGTCAAGGTCTTAACTCTTACTCTGGAATACTGGTTAAGGTCTTAACTCTTACTTTGGCCTACTGGTTAAGGTCTTAACTCCTACTCTGGCCTACTGGTTAAGGTCTTAACTCTTACTCTGGTCTAATAGCTAAGGTCTTAACTCTTACTCTGGCCTAATAGCTAAGGTCTTAGACTCATACTCTGGCCTAATGGTTAAGGTCTTAACTCTTACTCTGGCCTACTGGTTAAGGTCTTAACTCTTACTCTGGCCTAATAGCTAAAGTCTTAGACTCATACTCTGGCCTAATGGTTAAGGTCTTAACTCTTACTCTGGCCTATTGGTTAAGGTCTTAACTCTTACTCTGGCCTAATAACTAAGGTCTTAACTCTTACTCTGGCCTAATAGCTAAGGTCTTAACACTCTGGCCAACTAGCTAAGGTCTTAGACTCGTACTCTGGCCTAATGGTTAAGGTCTTAACTCTTACTCTGGCCTAATAGCTAAGGTCTTAACTCTTACTCTGGCCTAATAACTAAGGTCTTAGACTCATATTCCGGCCTAATGTTTAAGGTCTTAACTCTTACTCTGGCCGAATAGCTAAGGTCTTAGACTGGTACTCTGGCCTAATAGCTAAGGTCTTAGACTCGTACTCTTACCTACTGGTTAAGGTCTTAACTCGTACTCTGGCCTAATAGCTAAGGTCTTAGACTCGTACTCTGGCCTACTGGTCAAGGTCTTAACTCTTACTCTGGAATACTGGTTAAGGTCTTAACTCTTACTTTGGCCTACTGGTTAAGGTCTTAACTCCTACTCTGGCCTACTGGTTAAGGTCTTAACTCTTACTCTGGCCTAATAGCTAAGGTCTTAGACTCGTACTCTGGCCTAATGGTTAAGGTCTTAACTCTTACTCTGGCCTACTGGTTAAGGTCTTAACTCTTACTCTGGCCTAATAGCTAAGGGCTTAGACGCGTATTCTGGCCTAATGGTTAAGGTCTTAACTCTTACTCTGGCCTACTGGTTAAGGTCTTAACTCTTACTCTGGCCTAATAGCTAAGGTCTTAACCCTTACTCTGGCCTAATAGCAAAGGTCTTAGACTCGTAATCTGGCCTAATGGTTAAGGTCTTAACTCTTACTCTGGCCTAATAGTTAAGGTCTTAACTCTTACTCTGGCCTAATAGCTAAGGTCTTAGACTCTTACTATGGCCTACAGGTTAAGGTCTTAACTCTTACTCTGGCCTACTGGTTAAGGTCTTAACTCTTACTCTGGCCTAATAGCTAAGGTCTTAGACTCGTACTATGGCCTACAGGTTAAGGTCTTAACTCTTACTCTGGCCTACTGGTTAAGGTCTTAACTCTTACTCTGGCCTAATAGCTAAGGTCTTAACTCTTACTCTGGCCTACTGGTTAAGGTCTTAACTCTTACTCTGGCCTAATAGCTAAGGTCTTAACTCTTACGCTGGCCTAATAGCTAAGGTCTTAACTCTTACTCTGGACGAATAGCCAAGGTCTTAGACTCGTACTCTGGCCTAATGGTTAAGGTCTTAACTCTTACTCTGGCCTAATAGCTAAGGTCTTAACTCTTACTCTGGCCTAATAGCTAAGGTCTTAGACTCGTACTCTGGCCTAATGGTTAAGGTCTTAACTCTTACTCTGGCCTAATAGCTAAGGTCTTAGACTGGTACTCTGGCCTAATAGCTAAGGTCTTAGACTGGTACTCTGGACTAATAGCTAAGGTCTTAGACTCGTACTCTGACCTACTAGTTAAGGTCTTAACTCGTACTCTGGCCTAATTGCTAAGGTCTTAGACTCGTACTCTGGCCTACTGGTCAAGGTCTTAACTCTTACTCTGGAATACTGGTTAAGGTCTTAACTCTTACTATGGCCTACTGGTTAAGGTCTTAACTCCTACTCTGGCCTACTGGTTAAGGTCTTAACTCTTACTCTGGCCTAATAGCTAAGGTCTTAACTCTTACTCTGGCCTAATAGCTAAGGTCTTAGACTCATACTCTGGCCTAATGGTTAAGGTCTTAACTCTTACTCTGGCCTACTGGTTAAGATCTTAACTCTTACTCTGGCCTAATAGCTAAAGTCTTAGACTCATACTCTGGCCTAATGGTTAAGGTCTTAACTCTTACTCTGGCCTATTGGTTAAGGTCTTAACTCTTACTCTGGCCTAATAACTAAGGTCTTAACTCTTACTCTGGCCTAATAGCTAAGGTCTTAACACTTACTCTGGCCTAATAGCTAAGGTCTTAACTCTTACTCTGGCCTAATAGCTAAGGTCTTAGACTCATACTCTGGCCTAATGGTTAAGGTCTTAACTCTTACTCTGGCCTAATAGCTAAGGTCTTAACTCTTACTCTGGCCTAATAGCTAAGGTCTTAGACTCGTACTATGGCCTACAGGTTAAGGTCTTAACTCATACTCTGGCCTAATGGTTAAGGTATTAACTCTTACTCTGGCCTACTGGTTAAGGTCTTAACTCTTACTCTGGCCTACTGGTTAAGGTCTTAACTCTTACTCTGGCCTAAAAGCTAAGGTCTTAACTCTTACGCTGGCCTAATAGCTAAGGTCTTAACTCTTACTCTGGCCTAATAGCTAAGGTCTTAGACTCGTACTCTGGCCTAATGGTTAAGGTCTTAACTCTTACTCTGGCCTAATAGCTAAGGTCTAAGACTGGTACTCTGGCCTAATAGCTAAGGTCTTAGACTGGTACTCTGGACTAATAGCTAAGGTCTTAGACTCGCACTCTGACCTACTGGTTAAGGTCTTAACTCGTACTCTGGCCTAATAGCTAAGGTCTTAGACTCGTACTCTGGCCTACTGGTCAAGGTCTTAACTCTTACTCTGGAATACTGGTTAAGGTCTTAACTCTTACTTTGGCCTACTGGTTAAGGTCTTAAGTCCTACTCTGGCCTACTGGTTAAGGTCTTAACTCTTACTCTGGCCTAATAGCTAAGGTCTTAACTCTTACTCTGGCCTAATAGCTAAGGTCTTAGACTCATACTCTGGCCTAATGGTTAAGGTCTTAACTCTTACTCTGGCCTACTGGTTAAGGTCTTAACTCTTACTCTGGCCTAATAGCTAAAGTCTTAGACTCATACTCTGGCCTAATGGTTAAGGTCTTAACTCTTACTCTGGCCTATTGGTTAAGGTCTTAACTCTTACTCTGGCCTAATAACTAAGGTCTTAACTCTTACTCTGGCCTAATAGCTAAGGTCTTAACACTTACTCTGGCCTAATAGCTAAGGTCTTAACTCTTACTCTGGCCTAATAGCTAAGGTCTTAGACTCATACCCTGGCCTAATGGTTAAGGTCTTAACTCTTACTCTGGCCTAATAGCTAAGGTCTTAACTCTTACGCTGGCCTAATAGCTAAGGTCTTAACTCTTACTCTGGCCGAATAGCTAAGGTCTTAGACTCGTACTCAGGCCTAATGGTTAAGGTCTTAACTCTTACTCTGGCCTAATAGCTAAGGTCTTAACTCTTACTCTGGCCTAATAACTAAGGTCTTAGACTCATATTCCGGCCTAATGTTTAAGGTCTTAACTCTTACTCTGGCCGAATAGCTAAGGTCTTAGACTGGTACTCTGGCCTAATAGCTAAGGTCTTAGACTCGTACTCTGACCTACTGGTTAAGGTCTTAACTCGTACTCTGGCCTAATAGCTAAGGTCTTAGACTCGTACTCTGGCCTACTGGTCAAGGTCTTAACTCTTACTCTGGAATACTGGTTAAGGTCTTAACTCTTACTTTGGCCTACTGGTTAAGGTCTTAACTCCTACTCTGGCCTACTGGTTAAGGTCTTAACTCTTACTCTGGCCTAATAGCTAAGGTCTTAACTCTTACTCTGGCCTAATAGCTAAGGTCTTAGACTCATACCCTGGCCTAATGGTTAAGGTCTTAACTCTTACTCTGGCCTAATAGCTAAGGTCTTAACTCTTACGCTGGCCTAATAGCTAAGGTCTTAACTCTTACTCTGGCCGAATAGCTAAGGTCTTAGACTCGTACTCAGGCCTAATGGTTAAGGTCTTAACTCTTACTCTGGCCTAATAGCTAAGGTCTTAACTCTTACTCTGGCCTAATAACTAAGGTCTTAGACTCATATTCCGGCCTAATGTTTAAGGTCTTAACTCTTACTCTGGCCGAATAGCTAAGGTCTTAGACTGGTACTCTGGCCTAATAGCTAAGGTCTTAGACTCGTACTCTGACCTACTGGTTAAGGTCTTAACTCGTACTCTGGCCTAATAGCTAAGGTCTTAGACTCGTACTCTGGCCTACTGGTCAAGGTCTTAACTCTTACTCTGGAATACTGGTTAAGGTCTTAACTCTTACTTTGGCCTACTGGTTAAGGTCTTAACTCCTACTCTGGCCTACTGGTTAAGGTCTTAACTCTTACTCTGGCCTAATAGCTAAGGTCTTAACTCTTACTCTGGCCTAATAGCTAAGGTCTTAGACTCATACTCTGGCCTAATGGTTAAGGTCTTAACTCTTACTCTGGCCTACTGGTTAAGGTCTTAACTCTTACTCTGGGCTAATAGGTAAGGCTTAGACTCGTACTCTGGCCTAATGGTTAAGGTCTTAACTCTTACTCTGGCCTACTGGTTAAGGTCTTAACTCTTACTCTGGCCTAATAGCTAAGGTCCTAACACTTACTCTGGCCTAATAGCTAAGGTCTTAACTCTTACTCTGGCCTAATAGCTAAGGTCTTAACACTTACTCTGGCCTAATAGCTAAGGTCTTAACTCTTACTCTGGCCTAATAGCTAAGGTCTTAGACTCATACTCTGGCCAAATGGTTAAGGTCTTAACTCTTACTCTGGCCTAATAGCTAAGGTCTTAGACTCTTACTCTGGCCTACTGGTTAAGGTCTTAACTCTTACTCTGGCCTACTGGTTAAGGTCTTAACTCTTACTCTGGCCTAATAGCTAAGGTCTTAACTCTTACGCTGGACTAATAGCTAAGGTCTTAACTCTTACTCTGGCCAAATAGCTAAGGTCTTAGACTCGTACTCTGGCCTAATGGTTAAGGTCTTAACTCTTACTGTGGCCTAATAGCTAAGGTCTTAACTCTTACTCTGGCCTAATAGCTAAGGTCTTAGACTCATACTCTGGCCTAATGTTTAAGGTCTTAACTCTTACTCTGGCCTTATAGCTAAGGTCTTAGACTGGTACTCTGGCCTAATAGCTAAGGTCTTAGACTCGTACTCTGACCTACTGGTTAAGGTCTTAACTCGTAATCTGGCCTAATAGCTAAGGTCTTAGACTCGTACTCTGGCCTACTGGTCAAGGTCTTAACTCTTACTCTGGAATACTGGTTAAGGTCTTAACTCTTACTTTGGCCTACTGGTTAAGGTCTTAACTCCTACTCTGGCCTACTGGTTAAGGTCTTAACTCTTACTCTGGCCTAATAACTAAGGTCTTAACTCTTACTCTGGCCTAATAGCTAAGGTCTTAACACGTACTCTGGCCTAATAGCTAAGGTCTTAACTGTTACTCTGGCCTAATAGCTAAGGTCTTAGACTCGTACTCTGGCCTAATGGTTAAGGTCTTAACTCTTACTCTGGCCTACTGATTAAGGTCTTAACTCTTACTCTGGCCTAATAGCTAAGGTCTTAACTCTTACTCTGGCCTAATAGCAAAGGTATTAGACTCGTAATCTGGCCTAATGGTTAAGGTCTTAACTGTTACTCTGGCCTAATAGCTAAGGTCCTAACTCTTACTCTGGCCTAACAGCTGAGGTCTTAGACTCGTACTCTGGCCTAATGGTTAAGGTCTTAACTCTTACTCTGGCCTACTGGTTAAGGTCTTAACTCTTATTCTGGCCTAATAGCTAATGTCTTAGACTCGTACTCTGGCCTAATGGTTAAGGTCTTAACTCTTACTCTGGCCTACTGGTTAAGGTCTTAACTCCTACTCTGGCCTAATAGCTAAGGTCTTAGACTCGTACTCTGGCCTAATGGTTAACGTCTTAACTCTTACTCTGGCCTATTGGTTAAGGTCTTCACTCTTACTCTGGCCTAATAGCTAAGGTCTTAGACTAGTACTCTGGCCTAATGGGTAAGGTCTTAACTCTTACTCTGGCCTATTGGTTAAGGTCTTAACTCTTACTCTGGCCTAATAACTAAGGTCTTAACTCTTACTCTGGCCTAATAGCTAAGGTCTTAACTCTTACACTGGCCTAATAGCTAAGGTCTTAGACTCATACTCTGGCCTAATGTTTAAGGTCTTAACTCTTACTCTGGCCTAATAGCTAAGGTCTTAGACTGGTACTCTGGCCTAATAGCTAAGGTCTTAGACTCGTACTCTGACCTACTGGTTAAGGTCTTAACTCGTAATCTGGCCTAATAGCTAAGGTCTTAGACTCGTACTCTGGCCTACTGGTCAAGGTCTTAACTCTTACTTTGGCCTACTGGTTAAGGTCTTAACTCCTACTCTGGCCTACTGGTTAAGGTCTTAACTCTCACTCTGGCCCAATAGCTAAGGTCTTAAATCTTACTCTAGCCTAATAGCTAAGGTCTTAGACTCATACTCTGGCCTAATAGCTACGGTCTTAACTCTTACTCTGGCCTAATAGCTAAGGTCTTAGACTCGTACTCTGGCCTAATGGTTAAGGTCTTAACTCTTACTCTGTCCTACTGGTTAAGGTCTTAACTCTTACTCTGGCCTAATAGCTAAAGTCTTAGACTCATACTCTGGCCTACTGGTTAAGGTCTTAACTCTTACTCTGGCCCAATAGCTAAGGTCTTAAATCTTACTCTGGCCTAATAGCTAAGGTCTTAGACTCATACTCTGGCCTAATAGCTAAGGTCTTAACTCTTACTCTGGCCTAATAGCTAAGGTCTTAGACTCGTACTCTGGCCTAATGGTTAAGGTCTTAACTCTTACTCTGTCCTACTGGTTAAGGTCTTAACTCTTACTCTGGCCTAATAGCTAAAGTCTTAGACTCATACTCTGGCCTAATGGTTAAGGTCTTAACTCTTACTCTGGCCTATTGGTTAAGGTCTTAACTCTTACTCTGGCCTAATAACTAAGGTCTTAACTCTTACTCTGGCCTAATAGCTAAGGTCTTAGACTCATACTCTGGCCTAATAGCTAAGGTCTTAACTCTTACTCTGGCCTAATAGCTAAGGTCTTAGACTCGTACTCTGGCCTAATGGTTAAGGTCTTAACTCTTACTCTGTCCTACTGGTTAAGGTTTTAACTCTTACTCTGGCCTAATAGCTAAAGTCTTAGACTCATACTCTGGCCTACTGGTTAAGGTCTTAACTCTTACTCTGGCCCAATAGCTAAGGTCTTAAATCTTACTCTGGCCTAATAGCTAAGGTCTTAGACTCATACTTTGGCCTAATAGCTAAGGTCTTAACTCTTACTCTGGCCTAATAGCTAAGGTCTTAGACTCGTACTCTGGCCTAATGGTTAAGGTCTTAACTCCTACTCTGGCCTACTGGTTAAGGTCTTAACACTTACTCTGGCCCAATAGCTAAGGTATTAAATCTTACTCTGGCCTAATAGCTAAGGTCTTAGACTCATACTCTGGCCTAATAGCTAAGGTCTTAACTCTTACTCTGGCCTAATAGCTAAGGTCTTAGACTCATACTCTGGCCTAATGGTTAAGGTCTTAACTCTTACTCTGTCCTACTGGTTAAGGTCTTAACTCCTACTCTGGCCTAATAGCTAAAGTCTTAGACTCATACTCTGGCCTACTGGTTAAGGTCTTAACTCTTACTCTGGCCCAATAGCTAAGTTCTTAAATCTTACTCTGGCCTAATAGCTAAGGTCTTAGACTCATACTCTGGCCTAATAGCTAAGGTCTTAACTCTTACTCTGGCCTAATAGCTAAGGTCTTAGACTCGTACTCTGGCCTAATGGTTAAGGTCTTAACTCTTACTCTGTCCTACTGGTTAAGGTCTTAACTCTTACTCTGGCCTAATAGCTAAGGTCTTAATACTTACTCTGGCCTAATGGTTAAGGTCTTAACTCTTACTCTGGCCTACTGGTTAAGGTCTTAACTCTTACTCTGGCCTAATAGGTAAGGGCTTAGACTCGTACTCTGGCCTAATGGTTAAGGTCTTAACTCTTACTCTGGCCTACTGGTTAAGGTCTTAACTTTTACTCTGGCCTAATAGCTAAGGTCTTAACTCTTACTCTGGCCTAATAGCAAAGGTATTAGACTCGTAATCTGGCCTAATGGTTAAGGTCTTAACTCTTACTCTGGCCTAAAAGCTAAGGTCCTAACTCTTACTCTGGCCTAATAGCTAAGGTCTTAGACTCGTACTCTGGCCTAATGGTTAAGGTCTTAACTCTTACACTGGCCTACTGGTTAAGGTCTTAACTCTTATTCTGGCCTAATAGCTAATGTCTCAGACTCGTACTCTGGCCTAATGGTTAAGGTCTCAACTCTTACTCTGGCCTACTGGTTAAAGTCTTAACTCTTACTCTGGCCTAATAGCTAAGGTCTTAGACTCGTAATCTGGCCTAATGGTTAAGGTCTTAACTCTTACTCTGGCCTATTGGTTAAGGTCTTAACTCTTACTCTGGCCTAATAACTAAGTTCTTAACTCTTACTCTGGCCTAATAGCTAAGGTCTTAACTCTTACTCTGGCCTAATAGATAAGGTCTCAACTCTTACTCTGGCCTAATAGCTAAGGTCTTAGACTCGTACTCTGGCCTAATGGTTAAGGTCTTAGCTCTTACTCTGGCCTACTGGTTAAGGTCTTAACTCTTACTCTGGCCTAATAGCTAAGGGCTTAGACGCGTATTCTGGCCTAATGGTTAAGGTCTTAACTCTTACTCTGGCCTACTGGTTAAGGTCTTAACTCTTACTCTGGCCTAATAGCTAAGGTCTTAACTCTTACTCTGGCCTAATAGCAAAGGTCTTAGACTCGTAATCTGGCCTAATGGTTAAGGTCTTAACTCTTACTCTGGCCTAATAGTTAAGGTCTTAACTCTTACTCTGGCCTAAAAGCTAAGGTCTTAGACTCTTACTATGGCCTACAGGTTAAGGTCTTAACTCTTACTCTGGCCTACTGGTTAAGGTCTTAACTCTTACTCTGGCCTAATAGCTAAGGTCTTAGACTCGTACTATGGCCTACAGGTTAAGGTCTTAACTCTTACTCTGGCCTACTGGTTAAGGTCTTAACTCTTACTCTGGCCTAATAGCGAAGGTCTTAACTCTTACTCTGGCCTACTGGTTAAGGTCTTAACTCTTACTCTGGCCTAATAGCTAAGGTCTTAACTCTTACGCTGGCCTAATAGCTAAGGTCTTAACTCTTACTCTGGACGAATAGCTAAGGTCTTAGACTCGTACTCTGGCCTAATGGTTAAGGTCTTAACTCTTACTCTGGCCTAATAGCTAAGGTCTTAACTCTTACTCTGGCCTAATAGCTAAGGTCTTAGACTTGTACTCTGGCCTAATGGTTAAGGTCTTAACTCTTACTCTGGCCTAATAGCTAAGGTCTTAGACTGGTACTCTGGCCTAATAGCTAAGGTCTTAGACTGGTACTCTGGACTAATAGCTAAGGTCTTAGACTCGTACTCTGACCTACTGGTTAAGGTCTTAACTCGTACTCTGGCCTAATAGCTAAGGTCTTAGACTTGTACTCTGGCCTACTGGTCAAGGTCTTAACTCTTACTCTGGAATACTGGTTAAGGTCTTAACTCTTACTTTGGCCTACTGGTTAAGGTCTTAACTCCTACTCTGGCCTACTGGTTAAGGTCTTAACTCTTACTCTGGCCTAATAGCTAAGGTCTTAACTCTTACTCTGGCCTAATAGCTAAGGTCTTAGACTCATACTCTGGCCTAATGGTTAAGGTCTTAACTCTTACTCTGGCCTACTGGTTAAGGTCTTAACTCTTACTCTGGCCTAATAGCTAAAGTCTTAGACTCATACTCTGGCCTAATGGTTAAGGTCTTAACTCTCACTCTGGCCTATTGGTTAAGGTCTTAACTCTTACTCTGGCCTAATAACTAAGGTCTTAACTCTTACTCTGGCCTAATAGCTAAGGTCTTAACACTTACTCTGGCCTAATAGCTAAGGTCTTAACTCTTACTCTGGCCTCATAGCTAAGGTCTTAGACTCATACTCTGGCCTAATGGTTAAGGTCTTAACTCTTACTCTGGCCTAATAGCTAAGGTCTTAACTCTTACTCTGGCCTAATAGCTAAGGTCTTAGACTCGTACTATGGCCTACAGGTTAAGGTCTTAACTCGTACTCTGGCCTAATGGTTAAGGTATTAACTCTTACTCTGGCCTACTGGTTAAGGTCTTAACTCTTACTCTGGCATACTGGTTAAGGTCTTAACTCTTACTCTGGCCTAATAGCTAAGGTCTTAACTCTTACGCTGGCCTAATAGCTAAGGTCTTAACTCTTACTCTGGACGAATAGCTAAGGTCTTAGACTCGTACCCTAGCCTAATGGTTAAGGTCTTAACTCTTACTCTGGCCTAATAGCTAAGGTCTTAACTCTTACTCTGGCCTAATAGCTAAGGTCTTAGACTTGTACTCTGGCCTAATGGTTAAGGTCTTAACTCTTACTCTGGCCTAATAGCTAAGGTCTTAGACTGGTACTCTGGCCTAATAGCTAAGGTCTTAGACTGGTACTCTGGACTAATAGCTAAGGTCTTAGACTCGTACTCTGACCTACTGGTTAAGGTCTTAACTCGTACTCTGGCCTAATAGCTAAGGTCTTAGACTCGTACACTGGCCTACTGGTCAAGGTCTTAACTCTTACTCTGGAATACTGGTTAAGGTCTTAACTCTTACTTTGGCCTACTGGTTAAGGTCTTAACTCCTACTCTGGCCTACTGGTTAAGGTCTTAACTCTTACTCTGGCCTAATAGCTAAGGTCTTAACTCTTACTCTGGCCTAATAGGTAAGGTCTTAGACCCATACTCTGGCCTAATGGTTAAGGTCTTAACTCTTACTCTGGCCTACTGGTTAAGGTCTTAACTCTTACTCTGGCCTAATAGCTAAAGTCTTAGACTCATACTCTGGCCTAATGGTTAAGGTCTTAACTCTTACTCTGGCCTATTGGTTAAGGTCTTAACTCTTACTCTGGCCTAATAACTAAGGTCTTAACTCTTACTCTGGCCTAATAGCTAAGGTCTTAACACTTACTCTGGCCTAATAGCTAAGGTCTTAACTCTTACTCTGGCCTAATAGCTAAGGTCTTAGACTCATACTCTGGCCTAATGGTTAAGGTCTTAACTCTTACTCTGGCCTAATAGCTAAGGTCTTAACTCTTACGCTGGCCTAATAGCTAAGGTCTTAACTCTTACTCTGGCCGAATAGCTAAGGTCTTAGACTCGTACTCTGGCCTAATGGTTAAGGTCTTAACTCTTACTCTGGCCTAATAGCTAAGGTCTTAACTCTTACTCTGGCCTAATAACTAAGGTCTTAGACTCATATTCCGGCCTAATGTTTAAGGTCTTAACTCTTACTCTGGCCGAATAGCTAAGGTCTTAGACTGGTACTCTGGCCTAATAGCTAAGGTCTTAGACTCGTACTCTGACCTACTGGTTAAGGTCTTAACTCTTACTCTGGCCTACTGATTAAGGTCTTAACTCTTACTCTGGCCTAATAGCTAAGGTCTTAACTCTTACTCTGGCCTAATAGCAAAGGTATTAGACTCGTAATCTGGCCTAATGGTTAAGGTCTTAACTGTTACTCTGGCCTAATAGCTAAGGTCCTAACTCTTACTCTGGCCTAACAGCTGAGGTCTTAGACTCGTACTCTGGCCTAATGGTTAAGGTCTTAACTCTTACTCTGGCCTACTGGTTAAGGTCTTAACTCTTATTCTGGCCTAATAGCTAATGTCTTAGACTCATACTCTGGCCTAATGGTTAAGGTCTTAACTCTTACTCTGGCCTACTGGTTAAGGTCTTAACTCCTACTCTGGCCTAATAGCTAAGGTCTTAGACTCGTACTCTGGCCTAATGGTTAACGTCTTAACTCTTACTCTGGCCTATTGGTTAAGGTCTTCACTCTTACTCTGGCCTAATAGCTAAGGTCTTAGACTAGTACTCTGGCCTAATGGGTAAGGTCTTAACTCTTACTCTGGCCTATTGGTTAAGGTCTTAACTCTTACTCTGGCCTAATAACTAAGGTCTTAACTCTTACTCTGGCCTAATAGCTAAGGTCTTAACTCTTACACTGGCCTAATAGCTAAGGTCTTAGACTCATACTCTGGCCTAATGTTTAAGGTCTTAACTCTTACTCTGGCCTAATAGCTAAGGTCTTAGACTGGTACTCTGGCCTAATAGCTAAGGTCTTAGACTCGTACTCTGACCTACTGGTTAAGGTCTTAACTCGTAATCTGGCCTAATAGCTAAGGTCTTAGACTCGTACTCTGGCCTACTGGTCAAGGTCTTAACTCTTACTCTGGAATACTGGTTAAGGTCTTAACTCTTACTTTGGCCTACTGGTTAAGGTCTTAACTCCTACTCTGGCCTACTGGTTAAGGTCTTAACTCTTACTCTGGCCCAATAGCTAAGGTCTTAAATCTTACTCTAGCCTAATAGCTAAGGTCTTAGACTCATACTCTGGCCTAATAGCTAAGGTCTTAACTCTTACTCTAGCCTAATAGCTAAGGTCTTAGACTCGTACTCTGGCCTAATGGTTAAGGTCTTAACTCTTACTCTGTCCTACTGGTTAAGGTCTTAACTCTTACTCTGGCCTAATAGCTAAAGTCTTAGACTCATACTCTGGCCTACTGGTTAAGGTCTTAACTCTAACTCTGGCCCAATAGCTAAGGTCTTAAATCTTACTCTGGCCTAATAGCTAAGGTCTTAGACTCATACTCTGGCCTAATAGCTAAGGTCTTAACTCTTACTCTGGCCTAATAGCTAAGGTCTTAGACTCGTACTCTGGCCTAATGGTTAAGGTCTTAACTCTTACTCTGTCCTACTGGTTAAGGTCTTAACTCTTACTCTGGCCTAATAGCTAAAGTCTTAGACTCATACTCTGGCCTAATGGTTAAGGTCTTAACTCTTACTCTGGCCTATTGGTTAAGGTCTTAACTCTTACTCTGGCCTAATAACTAAGGTCTTAACTCTTACTCTGGCCTAATAGCTAAGGTCTTAGACTCATACTCTGGCCTAATAGCTAAGGTCTTAACTCTTACTCTGGCCGAATAGCTAAGGTCTTAGACTCGTACTCTGGCCTAATGGTTAAGGTCTTAACTCTTACTCTGGCCTAATAGCTAAGGTCTTAACTCTTACTCTGGCCTAATAACTAAGGTCTTAGACTCATATTCCGGCCTAATGTTTAAGGTCTTAACTCTTACTCTGGCCGAATAGCTAAGGTCTTAGACTGGTACTCTGGCCTAATAGCTAAGGTCTTAGACTCGTACTCTGACCTACTGGTTAAGGTCTTAACTCTTACTCTGGCCTACTTATTAAGGTCTTAACTCTTACTCTGGCCTAATAGCTAAGGTCTTAACTCTTACTCTGGCCTAATAGCAAAGGTATTAGACTCGTAATCTGGCCTAATGGTTAAGGTCTTAACTGTTACTCTGGCCTAATAGCTAAGGTCCTAACTCTTACTCTGGCCTAACAGCTGAGGTCTTAGACTCGTACTCTGGCCTAATGGTTAAGGTCTTAACTCTTACTCTGGCCTACTGGTTAAGGTCTTAACTCTTATTCTGGCCTAATAGCTAATGTCTTAGACTCATACTCTGGCCTAATGGTTAAGGTCTTAACTCTTACTCTGGCCTACTGGTTAAGGTCTTAACTCCTACTCTGGCCTAATAGCTAAGGTCTTAGACTCGTACTCTGGCCTAATGGTTAACGTCTTAACTCTTACTCTGGCCTATTGGTTAAGGTCTTCACTCTTACTCTGGCCTAATAGCTAAGGTCTTAGACTAGTACTCTGGCCTAATGGGTAAGGTCTTAACTCTTACTCTGGCCTATTGGTTAAGGTCTTAACTCTTACTCTGGCCTAATAACTAAGGTCTTAACTCTTACTCTGGCCTAATAGCTAAGGTCTTAACTCTTACACTGGCCTAATAGCTAAGGTCTTAGACTCATACTCTGGCCTAATGTTTAAGGTCTTAACTCTTACTCTGGCCTAATAGCTAAGGTCTTAGACTGGTACTCTGGCCTAATAGCTAAGGTCTTAGACTCGTACTCTGACCTACTGGTTAAGGTCTTAACTCGTAATCTGGCCTAATAGCTAAGGTCTTAGACTCGTACTCTGGCCTACTGGTCAAGGTCTTAACTCTTACTCTGGAATACTGGTTAAGGTCTTAACTCTTACTTTGGCCTACTGGTTAAGGTCTTAACTCCTACTCTGGCCTACTGGTTAAGGTCTTAACTCTTACTCTGGCCCAATAGCTAAGGTCTTAAATCTTACTCTAGCCTAATAGCTAAGGTCTTAGACTCATACTCTGGCCTAATAGCTAAGGTCTTAACTCTTACTCTGGCCTAATAGCTAAGGTCTTAGACTCGTACTCTGGCCTAATGGTTAAGGTCTTAACTCTTACTCTGTCCTACTGGTTAAGGTCTTAACTCTTACTCTGGCCTAATAGCTAAAGTCTTAGACTCATACTCTGGCCTACTGGTTAAGGTCTTAACTCTTACTCTGGCCCAATAGCTAAGGTCTTAAATCTTACTCTGGCCTAATAGCTAAGGTCTTAGACTCATACTCTGGCCTAATAGCTAAGGTCTTAACTCTTACTCTGGCCTAATAGCTAAGGTCTTAGACTCGTACTCTGGCCTAATGGTTAAGGTCTTAACTCTTACTCTGTCCTACTGGTTAAGGTCTTAACTCTTACTCTGGCCTAATAGCTAAAGTCTTAGACTCATACTCTGGCCTAATGGTTAAGGTCTTAACTCTTACTCTGGCCTATTGGTTAAGGTCTTAACTCTTACTCTGGCCTAATAACTAAGGTCTTAACTCTTACTCTGGCCTAATAGCTAAGGTCTTAGACTCATACTCTGGCCTAATAGCTAAGGTCTTAACTCTTACTCTGGCCTAATAGCTAAGGTCTTAGACTCGTACTCTGGCCTAATGGTTAAGGTCTTAACTCTTACTCTGTCCTACTGGTTAAGGTCTTAACTCTTACTCTGGCCTAATAGCTAAAGTCTTAGACTCATACTCTGGCCTACTGGTTAAGGTCTTAACTCTTACTCTGGCCCAATAGCTAAGGTCTTAAATCTTACTCTGGCCTAATAGCTAAGGTCTTAGACTCATACTCTGGCCTAATAGCTAAGGTCTTAACTCTTACTCTGGCCTAATAGCTAAGGTCTTAGACTCGTACTCTGGCCTAATGGTTAAGGTCTTAACTCCTACTCTGGCCTACTGGTTAAGGTCTTAACTCTTACTCTGGCCCAATAGCTAAGGTATTAAATCTTACTCTGGCCTAATAGCTAAGGTCTTAGACTCATACTCTGGCCTAATAGCTAAGGTCTTAACTCTTACTCTGGCCTAATAGCTAAGGTCTTAGACTCGTACTCTGGCCTAATGGTTAAGGTCTTAACTCTTACTCTGTCCTACTGGTTAAGGTCTTAACTCTTACTATGGCCTAATAGCTAAAGTCTTAGACTCATACTCTGGCCTACTGGTTAAGGTCTTAACTCTTACTCTGGCCCAATAGCTAAGGTCTTAAATCTTACTCTGGCCTAATAGCTAAGGTCTTAGACTCATACTCTGGCCTAATAGCTAAGGTCTTAACTCTTACTCTGGCCTAATAGCTAAGGTCTTAGACTCGTACTCTGGCCTAATGGTTAAGGTCTTAACTCTTACTCTGTCCTACTGGTTAAGGTCTTAACTCTTACTCTGGCCTAATAGCTAAGGTCTTAATACTTACTCTGGCCTAATGGTTAAGGTCTTAACTCTTACTCTGGCCTACTGGTTAAGGTCTTAACTCTTACTCTGGCCTAATAGGTAAGGGCTTAGACTCGTACTCTGGCCTAATGGTTAAGGTCTTAACTCTTACTCTGGCCTACTGGTTAAGGTCTTAACTCTTACTCTGGCCTAATAGCTAAGGTCTTAACTCTTACTCTGGCCTAATAGCAAAGGTATTAGACTCGTAATCTGGCCTAATGGTTAAGGTCTTAACTCTTACTCTGGCCTAATAGCTAAGGTCCGAACTCTTACTCTGGCCTAATAGCTAAGGTCTTAGACTCGTATTCTGGCCTAATGGTTAAGGTCTTAACTCTTACACTGGCCTACTGGTTAAGGTCTTAACTCTTATTCTGGCCTAATAGCTAATGTCTCAGACTCGTACTCTGGCCTAATGGTTAAGGTCTTAACTCTTACTCTGGCCTACTGGTTAAGGTCTTAACTCCTACTCTGGCCTAATAGCTAAGGTCTTAGACTCGTACTCTGGCCTAATGGTTAACGTCTTAACTCTTACTCTGGCCTATTGGTTAAGGTCTTCACTCTTACTCTGGCCTAATAGCTAAGGTCTTAGACTAGTACTCTGGCCTAATGGGTAAGGTCTTAACTCTTACTCTGGTCTATTGGTTAAGGTCTTAACTCTTACTCTGGCCTAATAACTAAGGTCTTAACTCTTACTCTGGCCTAATAGCTAAGGTCTTAACTCTTACACTGGCCTAATAGCTAAGGTCTTAGACTCATACTCTGGCCTAATGTTTAAGGTCTTAACTCTTACTCTGGCCTAATAGCTAAGGTCTTAGACTGGTACTCTGGCCTAATAGCTAAGGTCTTAGACTCGTACTCTGACCTACTGGTTAAGGTCTTAACTCGTAATCTGGCCTAATAGCTAAGGTCTTAGACTCTTACTCTGGAATACTGGTTAAGGTCTTAACTCTTACTTTGGCCTACTGGTTAAGGTCTTAACTCCTACTCTGGCCTACTGGTTAAGGTCTTAACTCTTACTCTGGCCTAATAGCTAAGGTCTTAACTCTTACTCTGGCCTAATAGCTAAGGTCTTAGACCCATACTCTGGCCTAATGGTTAAGGTCTTAACTCTTATTCTGGCCTACTGGTTAAGGTCTTAACTCTTACTCTGGCCTAATAGCTAAAGTCTTAGACTCATACTCTGGCCTAATGGTTAAGGTCTTAACTCTTACTCTGGCCTATTGGTTAAGGTCTTAACTCTTACTCTGGCCTAATAACTAAGGTCTTAACTCTTACTCTGGCCTAATAGCTAAGGTCTTAACACTTACTCTGGCCTAATAGCTAAGGTCTTAACTCTTACTCTGGCCTAATAGCTAAGGTCTTAGACTCATACTCTGGCCTAATGGTTAAGGTCTTAACTCTTACTCTGGCCTAATAGCTAAGGTCTTAACTCTTACGCTGGCCTAATAGCTAAGGTCTTAACTCTTACTCTGGCCGAATAGCTAAGGTCTTAGACTCGTACTCTGGCCTAATGGTTAAGGTCTTAACTCTTACTCTGGCCTAATAGCTAAGGTCTTAACTCTTACTCTGGCCTAATAACTAAGGTCTTAGACTCATATTCCGGCCTAATGTTTAAGGTCTTAACTCTTACTCTGGCCGAATAGCTAAGGTCTTAGACTGGTACTCTGGCCTAATAGCTAAGGTCTTAGACTCATACTCTGACCTACTGGTTAAGGTCTTAACTCGTACTCTGGCCTAATAGATAAGGTCTTAGACTCGTACTCTGGCCTACTGGTCAAGGTCTTAACGCTTACTCTGGAATACTGGTTAAGGTCTTAACTCTTACTTTGGCCTACTGGTTAAGGTCTTAACTCCTACTCTGGCCTACTGGTTAAGGTCTTAACTCCTACTCTGGCCTAATAGCTAAGGTCTTAGACTCGTACTCTGGCCTAATGGTTAACGTCTTAACTCTTACTCTGGCCTATTGGTTAAGGTCTTCACTCTTACTCTGGCCTAATAGCTAAGGTCTTAGACTAGTACTCTGGCCTAATGGGTAAGGTCTTAACTCTTACTCTGGCCTATTGGTTAAGGTCTTAACTCTTACTCTGGCCTAATAACTAAGGTCTTAACTCTTACTCTGGCCTAATAGCTAAGGTCTTAACTCTTACACTGGCCTAATAGCTAAGGTCTTAGACTCATACTCTGGCCTAATGTTTAAGGTCTTAACTCTTACTCTGGCCTAATAGCTAAGGTCTTAGACTGGTACTCTGGCCTAATAGCTAAGGTCTTAGACTCGTACTCTGACCTACTGGTTAAGGTCTTAACTCGTAATCTGGCCTAATAGCTAAGGTCTTAGACTCGTACTCTGGCCTACTGGTCAAGGTCTTAACTCTTACTCTGGAATACTGGTTAAGGTCTTAACTCTTACTTTGGCCTACTGGTTAAGGTCTTAACTCCTACTCTGGCCTACTGGTTAAGGTCTTAACTCTTACTCTGGCCCAATAGCTAAGGTCTTAAATCTTACTCTAGCCTAATAGCTAAGGTCTTAGACTCATACTCTGGCCTAATAGCTAAGGTCTTAACTCTTACTCTGGCCTAATAGCTAAGGTCTTAGACTCGTACTCTGGCCTAATGGTTAAGGTCTTAACTCTTACTCTGTCCTACTGGTTAAGGTCTTAACTCTTACTCTGGCCTAATAGCTAAAGTCTTAGACTCATACTCTGGCCTACTGGTTAAGGTCTTAACTCTTACTCTGGCCCAATAGCTAAGGTCTTAAATCTTACTCTGGCCTAATAGCTAAGGTCTTAGACTCATACTCTGGCCTAATAGCTAAGGTCTTAACTCTTACTCTGGCCTAATAGCTAAGGTCTTAGACTCGTACTCTGGCCTAATGGTTAAGGTCTTAACTCTTACTCTGTCCTACTGGTTAAGGTCTTAACTCTTACTCTGGCCTAATAGCTAAGGTCTTAATACTTACTCTGGCCTAATGGTTAAGGTCTTAACTCTTACTCTGGCCTACTGGTTAAGGTCTTAACTCTTACTCTGGCCTAATAGGTAAGGGCTTAGACTCGTACTCTGGCCTAATGGTTAAGGTCTTAACTCTTACTCTGGCCTACTGGTTAAGGTCTTAACTCTTACTCTGGCCTAATAGCTAAGGTCTTAACTCTTACTCTGGCCTAATAGCAAAGGTATTAGACTCGTAATCTGGCCTAATGGTTAAGGTCTTAACTCTTACTCTGGCCTAATAGCTAAGGTCCGAACTCTTACTCTGGCCTAATAGCTAAGGTCTTAGACTCGTATTCTGGCCTAATGGTTAAGGTCTTAACTCTTACACTGGCCTACTGGTTAAGGTCTTAACTCTTATTCTGGCCTAATAGCTAATGTCTCAGACTCGTACTCTGGCCTAATGGTTAAGGTCTTAACTCTTACTCTGGCCTACTGGTTAAGGTCTTAACTCCTACTCTGGCCTAATAGCTAAGGTCTTAGACTCGTACTCTGGCCTAATGGTTAACGTCTTAACTCTTACTCTGGCCTATTGGTTAAGGTCTTCACTCTTACTCTGGCCTAATAGCTAAGGTCTTAGACTAGTACTCTGGCCTAATGGGTAAGGTCTTAACTCTTACTCTGGCCTATTGGTTAAGGTCTTAACTCTTACTCTGGCCTAATAACTAAGGTCTTAACTCTTACTCTGGCCTAATAGCTAAGGTCTTAACTCTTACACTGGCCTAATAGCTAAGGTCTTAGACTCATACTCTGGCCTAATGTTTAAGGTCTTAACTCTTACTCTGGCCTAATAGCTAAGGTCTTAGACTGGTACTCTGGCCTAATAGCTAAGGTCTTAGACTCGTACTCTGACCTACTGGTTAAGGTCTTAACTCGTAATCTGGCCTAATAGCTAAGGTCTTAGACTCTTACTCTGGAATACTGGTTAAGGTCTTAACTCTTACTTTGGCCTACTGGTTAAGGTCTTAACTCCTACTCTGGCCTACTGGTTAAGGTCTTAACTCTTACTCTGGCCTAATAGCTAAGGTCTTAACTCTTACTCTGGCCTAATAGCTAAGGTCTTAGACCCATACTCTGGCCTAATGGTTAAGGTCTTAACTCTTACTCTGGCCTACTGGTTAAGGTCTTAACTCTTACTCTGGCCTAATAGCTAAAGTCTTAGACTCATACTCTGGCCTAATGGTTAAGGTCTTAACTCTTACTCTGGCCTATTGGTTAAGGTCTTAACTCTTACTCTGGCCTAATAACTAAGGTCTTAACTCTTACTCTGGCCTAATAGCTAAGGTCTTAACACTTACTCTGGCCTAATAGCTAAGGTCTTAACTCTTACTCTGGCCTAATAGCTACGGTCTTAGACTCATACTCTGGCCTAATGGTTAAGGTCTTAACTCTTACTCTGGCCTAATAGCTAAGGTCTTAACTCTTACGCTGGCCTAATAGCTAAGGTCTTAACTCTTACTCTGGCCGAATAGCTAAGGTCTTAGACTCGTACTCTGGCCTAATGGTTAAGGTCTTAACTCTTACTCTGGCCTAATAGCTAAGGTCTTAACTCTTACTCTGGCCTAATAACTAAGGTCTTAGACTCATATTCCGGCCTAATGTTTAAGGTCTTAACTTTTACTCTGGCCGAATAGCTAAGGTCTTAGACTGGTACTCTGGCCTAATAGCTAAGGTCTTAGACTCGTACTCTGACCTACTGGTTAAGGTCTTAACTCGTACTCTGGCCTAATAGATAAGGTCTTAGACTCGTACTCTGGCCTACTGGTCAAGGTCTTAACGCTTACTCTGGAATACTGGTTAAGGTCTTAACTCTTACTTTGGCCTACTGGTTAAGGTCTTAACTCCTACTCTGGCCTACTGGTTAAGGTCTTAACTCCTACTCTGGCCTAATAGCTAAGGTCTTAGACTCGTACTCTGGCCTAATGGTTAACGTCTTAACTCTTACTCTGGCCTATTGGTTAAGGTCTTCACTCTTACTCTGGCCTAATAGCTAAGGTCTTAGACTAGTACTCTGGCCTAATGGGTAAGGTCTTAACTCTTACTCTGGCCTATTGGTTAAGGTCTTAACTCTTACTCTGGCCTAATAACTAAGGTCTTAACTCTTACTCTGGCCTAATAGCTAAGGTCTTAACTCTTACACTGGCCTAATAGCTAAGGTCTTAGACTCATACTCTGGCCTAATGTTTAAGGTCTTAACTCTTACTCTGGCCTAATAGCTAAGGTCTTAGACTGGTACTCTGGCCTAATAGCTAAGGTCTTAGACTCGTACTCTGACCTACTGGTTAAGGTCTTAACTCGTAATCTGGCCTAATAGCTAAGGTCTTAGACTCGTACTCTGGCCTACTGGTCAAGGTCTTAACTCTTACTCTGGAATACTGGTTAAGGTCTTAACTCTTACTGTGGCCTACTGGTTAAGGTCTTAACTCCTACTCTGGCCTACTGGTTAAGGTCTTAACTCTTACTCTGGCCCAATAGCTAAGGTCTTAAATCTTACTCTAGCCTAATAGCTAAGGTCTTAGACTCATACTCTGGCCTAATAGCTAAGGTCTTAACTCTTACTCTGGCCTAATAGCTAAGGTCTTAGACTCGTACTCTGGCCTAATGGTTAAGGTCTTAACTCTTACTCTGTCCTACTGGTTAAGGTCTTAACTCTTACTCTGGCCTAATAGCTAAAGTCTTAGACTCATACTCTGGCCTACTGGTTAAGGTCTTAACTCTTACTCTGGCCCAATAGCTAAGGTCTTAAATCTTACTCTGGCCTAATAGCTAAGGTCTTAGACTCATACTCTGGCCTAATAGCTAAGGTCTTAACTCTTACTCTGGCCTAATAGCTAAGGTCTTAGACTCGTACTCTGGCCTAATGGTTAAGGTCTTAACTCTTACTCTGTCCTACTGGTTAAGGTCTTAACTCTTACTCTGGCCTAATAGCTAAAGTCTTAGACTCATACTCTGGCCTAATGGTTAAGGTCCTAACTCTTACTCTGGCCTATTGGTTAAGGTCTTAACTCTTACTCTGGCCTAATAACTAAGGTCTTAACTCTTACTCTGGCCTAATAGCTAAGGTCTTAGACTCATACTCTGGCCTAATAGCTAAGGTCTTAACTCTTACTCTGGCCTAATAGCTAAGGTCTTAGACTCGTACTCTGGCCTAATGGTTAAGGTCTTAACTCTTACTATGTCCTACTGGTTAAGGTCTTAACTCTTACTCTGGCCTAATAGCTAAAGTCTTAGACTCATACTCTGGCCTACTGGTTAAGGTCTTAACTCTTACTCTGGCCCAATAGCTAAGGTCTTAAATCTTACTCTGGCCTAATAGCTAAGGTCTTAGACTCATACTCTGGCCTAATAGCTAAGGTCTTAACTCTTACTCTGGCCTAATAGCTAAGGTCTTAGACTCGTACTCTGGCCTAATGGTTAAGGTCTTAACTCTTACTCTGTCCTACTGGTTAAGGTCTTAACTCTTACTCTGGCCTAATAGCTAAAGTCTTAGACTCATACTCTGGCCTAATGGTTAAGGTCTTAACTCTTACTCTGGCCTATTGGTTAAGGTCTTAACTCTTACTCTGGCCTAATAACTAAGGTCTTAACTCTTACTCTGGCCTAATAGCTAAGGTCTTAGACTCATACTCTGGCCTAATAGCTAAGGTCTTAACTCTTACTCTGGCCTAATAGCTAAGGTCTTAGACTCGTACTCTGGCCTAATGGTTAAGGTCTTAACTCTTACTCTGTCCTACTGGTTAAGGTCTTAACTCTTACTCTGGCCTAATAGCTAAAGTCTTAGACTCATACTCTGGCCTACTGGTTAAGGTCTTAACTCTTACTCTGGCCCAATAGCTAAGGTCTTAAATCTTACTCTGGCCTAATAGCTAAGGTCTTAGACTCATACTCTGGCCTAATAGCTAAGGTCTTAGACTCGTACTCTGGCCTAATGGTTAAGGTCTTAACTCCTACTCTGGCCTACTGGTTAAGGTCTTAACTCTTACTCTGGCCCAATAGCTAAGGTATTAAATCTTACTCTGGCCTAATAGCTAAGGTCTTAGACTCATACTCTGGCCTAATAGCTAAGGTCTTAACTCTTACTCTGGCCTAATAGCTAAGGTCTTAGACTCGTACTCTGGCCTAATGGTTAAGGTCTTAACTCTTACTCTGTCCTACTGGTTAAGGTCTTAACTCTTACTCTGGCCTAATAGCTAAAGTCTTAGACTCATACTCTGGCCTACTGGTTAAGGTCTTAACTCTTACTCTGGCCCAATAGCTAAGGTCTTAAATCTTACTCTGGCCTAATAGCTAAGGTCTTAGACTCATACTCTGGCCTAATAGCTAAGGTCTTAACTCTTACTCTGGCCTAATAGCTAAGGTCTTAGACTCGTACTCTGGCCTAATGGTTAAGGTCTTAACTCTTACTCTGTCCTACTGGTTAAGGTCTTAACTCTTACTCTGGCCTAATAGCTAAGGTCTTAATACTTACTCTGGCCTAATGGTTAAGGTCTTAACTCTTACTCTGGCCTACTGGTTAAGGTCTTAACTCTTACTCTGGCCTAATAGGTAAGGGCTTAGACTCGTACTCTGGCCTAATGGTTAAGGTCTTAACTCTTACTCTGGCCTACTGGTTAAGGTCTTAACTCTTACTCTGGCCTAATAGCTAAGGTCTTAAATCTTACTCTGGCCTAATAGCAAAGGTATTAGACTCGTAATCTGGCCTAATAGCTAAGGTCCTAACTCTTACTCTGGCCTAATAGCTAAGGTCTTAGACTCGTACTCTGGCCTAATGGTTAAGGTCTTAACTCTTACACTGGCCTACTGGTTAAGGTCTTAACTCTTATTCTGGCCTAATAGCTAATGTCTCAGACTCGTACTCTGGCCTAATGGTTAAGGTCTTAACTCTTACTCTGGCCTACTGGTTAAAGTCTTAACTCTTACTCTGGCCTAATAGCTAAGGTCTTAGACTCGTACTCTGGCCTAATGGTTAAGGTCTTAACTCTTACTCTGGCCTATTGGCTAAGGTCTTAACTCTTACTCTGGCCTAATAACTAAGTTCTTAACTCTTACTCTGGCCTAATAGCTAAGGTCTTAGACTCGTACTCTGGCCTAATGGTTAAGGTCTTAGCTCTTACTCTGGCCTACTGGTTAAGGTCTTAACTCTTACTCTGGCCTAATAGCTAAGGGCTTAGACGCGTATTCTGGCCTAATGGTTAAGGTCTTAACTCTTACTCTGGCCTACTGGTTAAGGTCTTAACTCTTACTCTGGCCTAATAGCAAAGGTCTTAGACTCGTAATCTGGCCTAATGGTTAAGGTCTTAACTCTTACTCTGGCCTAATAGTTAAGGTCTTAACTCTTACTCTGGCCTAATAGCTAAGGTCTTAGACTCTTACTATGGCCTACAGGTTAAGGTCTTAACTCTTACTCTGGCCTACTGGTTAAGGTCTTAACTCTTACTCTGGCCTAATAGCTAAGGTCTTAGACTCGTACTGTGGCCTACAGGTTAAGGTCTTAACTCTTACTCTGGCCTACTGGTTAAGGTCTTAACTCTTACTCTGGCCTAATAGCTAAGGTCTTAACTCTTACTCTGGCCTACTGGTTAAGGTCTTAACTCTTACTCTGGCCTAATAGCTAAGGTCTTAACTCTTACGCTGGCCTAATAGCTAAGGTCTTAACTCTTACTCTGGACGAATAGCAAAGGTCTTAGATTCGTACTCTGGCCTAATGGTTAAGGTCTTAACTCTTACTCTGGCCTAATAGCTAAGGTCTTAACTCTTACTCTGGCCTAATAGCTAAGGTCTTAGACTCATACTCTGGCCTAATGGTTAAGGTCTTAACTCTTACTCTGGCCTAATAGCTAAGGTCTTAGACTGGTACTCTGGCCTAATAGCTAAGGTCTTAGACTGGTACTCTGGACTAATAGCTAAGGTCTTAGACTCGTACTCTGACCTACTGGTTAAGGTCTTAACTCGTACTCTGGCCTAATAGCTAACGTCTTAGACTCGTACTCTGGCCTACTGGTCAAGGTCTTAACTCTTACTCTGGAATACTGGTTAAGGTCTTAACTCTTACTTTGGCCTACTGGTTAAGGTCTTAACTCCTACTCTGGCCTACTGGTTAAGGTCTTAACTCTTACTCTGGCCTAATAGCTAAGGTCTTAACTCTTACTCTGGCCTAATAGCTAAGGTCTTAGACTCATACTCTGGCCTAATGGTTAAGGTCTTAACTCTTACTCTGGCCTAATAGCTAAGGTCTTAACTCTTACTCTGGCCTAATAGCTAAGGTCTTAGACTCGTACTATGGCCTACAGGTTAAGGTCTTAACTCGTACTCTGGCCTAATGGTTAAGGTATTAACTCTTACTCTGGCCTACTGGTTAAGGTCTTAACTCTTACTCTGGCCTACTGGTTAAGGTCTTAACTCTTACTCTGGCCTAATAGCTAAGGTCTTAACTCTTGCGCTGGCCTAATAGCTAAGGTCTTAACTCTTACTCTGGACGAATAGCTAAGGTCTTAGACTCGTACTCTGGCCTAATGGTTAAGGTCTTAACTCTTACTCTGGCCTAATAGCTAAGGTCTTAACTCTTACTCTGGCCTAATAGCTAAGGTCTTAGACTTGTACTCTGGCCTAATGGTTAAGGTCTTAACTCTTACTCTGGCCTAATAGCTAAGGTCTTAGACTGGTACTCTGGCCTAATGGCTAAGGTATTAGACTGGTACTCTGGACTAATAGCTAAGGTCTTAGACTCATACTCTGACCTACTGGTTAAGGTCTTAACTCATACTCTGGCCTAATAGCTAAGGTCTTAGACTCGTACTCTGGCCTACTGGTCAAGGTCTTAACTCTTACTCTGGAATACTGGTTAAGGTCTTAACTCTTACTTTGGCCTACTGGTTAAGGTCTTAACTCCTACTCTGGCCTACTGGTTAAGGTCTTAACTCTTACTCTGGCCTAATAGCTAAGGTCTTAACTCTTACTCTGGCCTAATAGCTAAGGTCTTAGACCCATACTCTGGCCTAATGGTTAAGGTCTTAACTCTTACTCTGGCCTACTGGTTAAGGTCTTAACTCTCACTCTGGCCTAATAGCTAAAGTCTTAGACTCATACTCTGGCCTAATGGTTAAGGTCTTAACTCTTACTCTGGCCTATTGGTTAAGGTCTTAACTCTTACTCTGGCCTAATAACTAAGGTCTTAACTAGGGGTGGGCGGAATTTGCGGAATTAACCTTCGCAAATTATCGCGAGAATGTTTAAAATTATCGCAAACAAGCAGAAATATCGCGAAGATGCGGAAGTTTTTTTCCGGCATGTTCGCGCGATTTTCTGCATGGTTGCGGGTCGCCAACTTACCCATGTGGCTGCTTGCGGGCGCGGCCATCTTGTTTTGAGTTGTTCTCGCGGTGCATGATCGCGAGAAGAAAGACGTGATCGCGCGACGCATGACGTCACTGCGGGCGCGAACTGTCGCGAGACAGCGCAAATGGCTAAAAACAATACAACATCTCATGGAGAACGCGACCGGATCAAGAAAACTTGTCGGCGAACGCAGGGATTCAGGTAAGGCGATCGCGCGCGCGCGAGAATGTATCATTTTACAGCGCGAGCAAGAAACAAATTATCGCCAAGCTGCGGAAACCGGAATTTTTGACATTTTCGCGCTCTCCGCGGAACGCAAAAATGTCAAAATATCGCAATTTCCGCGAACGGAACGAAATTTTTGCCCAGGCCTAGTCTTAACTCTTACTCTGGCCTAATAGCTAAGGTCTTAACACTTACTCTGGCCTAATAGCTAAGGTCTTAACTCTTACTCTGGCCTAATAGCTAAGGTCTTAGACTCATACTCTGGCCTAATGGTTAAGGTCTTAACTCTTACTCTGGCCTAATAGCTAAGGTCTTAACTCTTACGCTGGCCTAATAGCTAAGGTCTTAACTCTTACTCTGGCCGAATAGCTAAGGTCTTAGACTCGTACTCTGGCCTAATGGTTAAGGTCTTAACTCTTACTCTGGCCTAATAGCTAAGGTCTTAACTCTTACTCTGGCCTAATAACTAAGGTCTTAGACTCATATTCCGGCCTAATGTTTAAGGTCTTAACTCTTACTCTGGCCGAATAGCTAAGGTCTTAGACTGGTACTCTGGCCTAATAGCTAAGGTCTTAGACTCGTACTCTGACCTACTGGTTAAGGTCTTAACTCGTACTCTGGCCTAATAGATAAGGTCTTAGACTCGTACTCTGGCCTACTGGTCAAGGTCTTAACGCTTACTCTGGAATACTGGTTAAGGTCTTAACTCTTACTTTGGCCTACTGGTTAAGGTCTTAACTCCTACTCTGGCCTACTGGTTAAGGTCTTAACTCTTACTCTGGCCTAATAGCTAAGGTCTTAACTCTTACTCTGGCCTAATAGCTAAGGTCTTAGACTCCTACTCTGGCCTAATGGTTAAGGTCTTAACTCTTACTCTGGCCTACTGGTTAAGGTCTTAACTCTTACTCTGGGCTAATAGGTAAGGGCTTAGACTCGTACTCTGGCCTAATGGTTAAGGTCTTAACTCTTACTCTGGCCTACTGGTTAAGGTCTTAACTCTTACTCTGGCCTAATAGCTAAGGTCCTAACTCTTACTCTGGCCTAATAGCTAAGGTCTTAGACTCATACTCTGGCCAAATGGTTAAGGTCTTAACTCTTACTCTGGCCTAATAGCTAAGGTCTTAGACTCGTACTTGGCCTACTGGTTAAGGTCGTAACTCTTACTCTGGCCTAATAGCTAAGGTCCTAACTCTTACTCTGGCCTAATAGCTAAGGTCTTAGACTCATACTCTGGCCAAATGGTTAAGGTCCTAACTCTTACTCTGGCCTAATAGCTAAGGTCTTAGACTCATACTCTGGCCAAATGGTTAAGGTCTTAACTCTTACTCTGGCCTAATAGCTAAGGTCTTAACTCCTACGCTGGACTAATAGCTAAGGTCTTAACTCTTACTCTGGCCAAATAGCTAAGGTCTTAGACTCGTACTCTGGCCTAATGGTTAAGGTCTTAACTCTTATTCTGGCCTAATAGCTAATGTCTTAGACTCGTACTCTGGCCTAATGGTTAAGGTCTTAACTCTTACTCTGGCCTACTGGTTAAGGTCTTAACTCCTACTCTGGCCTAATAGCTAAGGTCTTAGACTCGTACTCTGGCCTAATGGTTAAGTTCTTAACTCTTACTCTGGCCTATTGGTTAAGGTCTTAACTCTTACTCTAGCCTAATAGCTAAGGTCTTAGACTCGTACTCTGGCCTAATGGTTAAGGTCTTAACTCTTACTCTGGCCTATTGGTTAAGGTCTTAACTCTTACTCTGTCCTAATAACTAAGGTCTTAACTCTTACTCTGGCCTAATAGCTAAGGTCTTAACTCTTACTCTGGCCTAATAGATAAGGTCTTAGACTCATACTCTGGCCTAATGTTTAAGGTCTTAACTCTTACTCTGGCCTAATAGCTAAGGTCTTAGACTGGTACTCTGGCCTAATAGCTAAGGTCTTAGACTCGTACTCTGACCTACTGGTTAAGGTCTTAACTCATAATCTGGCCTAATAGCTAAGGTCTTAGACTCGTACTCTGGCCTACTGGTCAAGGTCTTAACTCTTACTCTGGAATACTGGTTAAGGTCTTAACTTTTACTTTGGCCTAAGGTCTTAACTCCTACTCTGGCCTACTGGTTAAGGTCTTAACTCTTACTCTGGCCCAATAGCTAAGGTCTTAACTCTTACTCTGGCCTAATAGCTAAGGTCTTAGACTCATACTCTGGCCTAATGGTTCAGGTCTTAACTCTTACTCTTTCCTAATAGCTAAGGTCTTAACTCTTACTCTGGCCTAATAGCTAAGGTCTTAGACTCGTACTATGGCCTACAGGTTAAGGTCTTAACTCGTACTCTGGCCTAATGGTTAAGGTATTAACTCTTACTCTGGCCTACTGGTTAAGGTCTTAACTCTTACTCTGGCCTACTGGTTAAGGTCTTAACTCTTACTCTGGCCTAATAGCTAAGGTCTTAACTCTTGCGCTGGCCTAATAGCTAAGGTCTTAACTCTTACTCTGGACGAATAGCTAAGGTCTTAGACTCGTACTCTGGCCTAATGGTTAAGGTCTTAACTCTTACTCTGGCCTAATAGCTAAGGTCTTAACTCTTACTCTGGCCTAATAGCTAAGGTCTTAGACTTGTACTCTGGCCTAATGGTTAAGGTCTTAACTCTTACTCTGGCCTAATAGCTAAGGTCTTAGACTGGTACTCTGGCCTAATAGCTAAGGTATTAGACTGGTACTCTGGACTAATAGCTAAGGTCTTAGACTCATACTCTGACCTACTGGTTAAGGTCTTAACTCGTACTCTGGCCTAATAGCTAAGGTCTTAGACTCGTACTCTGGCCTACTGGTCAAGGTCTTAACTCTTACTCTGGAATACTGGTTAAGGTCTTAACTCTTACTTTGGCCTACTGGTTAAGGTCTTAACTCCTACTCTGGCCTACTGGTTAAGGTCTTAACTCTTACTCTGGCCTAATAGCTAAGGTCTTAACTCTTACTCTGGCCTAATAGCTAAGGTCTTAGACCCATACTCTGGCCTAATGGTTAAGGTCTTAACTCTTACTCTGGCCTACTGGTTAAGGTCTTAACTCTCACTCTGGCCTAATAGCTAAAGTCTTAGACTCATACTCTGGCCTAATGGTTAAGGTCTTAACTCTTACTCTGGCCTATTGGTTAAGGTCTTAACTCTTACTCTGGCCTAATAACTAAGGTCTTAACTCTTACTCTGGCCTAATAGCTAAGGTCTTAACACTTACTCTGGCCTAATAGCTAAGGTCTTAACTCTTACTCTGGCCTAATAGCTAAGGTCTTAGACTCATACTCTGGCCTAATGGTTAAGGTCTTAACTCTTACTCTGGCCTAATAGCTAAGGTCTTAACTCTTACGCTGGCCTAATAGCTAAGGTCTTAACTCTTACTCTGGCCGAATAGCTAAGGTCTTAGACTCGTACTCTGGCCTAATGGTTAAGGTCTTAACTCTTACTCTGGCCTAATAGCTAAGGTCTTAACTCTTACTCTGGCCTAATAACTAAGGTCTTAGACTCATATTCCGGCCTAATGTTTAAGGTCTTAACTCTTACTCTGGCCGAATAGCTAAGGTCTTAGACTGGTACTCTGGCCTAATAGCTAAGGTCTTAGACTCGTACTCTGACCTACTGGTTAAGGTCTTAACTCGTACTCTGGCCTAATAGATAAGGTCTTAGACTCGTACTCTGGCCTACTGGTCAAGGTCTTAACGCTTACTCTGGAATACTGGTTAAGGTCTTAACTCTTACTTTGGCCTACTGGTTAAGGTCTTAACTCCTACTCTGGCCTACTGGTTAAGGTCTTAACTCTTACTCTGGCCTAATAGCTAAGGTCTTAACTCTTACTCTGGCCTAATAGCTAAGGTCTTAGACTCCTACTCAGGCCTAATGGTTAAGGTCTTAACTCTTACTCTGGCCTACTGGTTAAGGTCTTAACTCTTACTCTGGGCTAATAGGTAAGGGCTTAGACTCGTACTCTGGCCTAATGGTTAAGGTCTTAACTCTTACTCTGGCCTACTGGTTAAGGTCTTAACTCTTACTCTGGCCTAATAGCTAAGGTCCTAACTCTTACTCTGGCCTAATAGCTAAGGTCTTAGACTCATACTCTGGCCAAATGGTTAAGGTCTTAACTCTTACTCTGGCCTAATAGCTAAGGTCTTAGACTCGTACTTGGCCTACTGGTTAAGGTCGTAACTCTTACTCTGGCCTAATAGCTAAGGTCCTAACTCTTACTCTGGCCTAATAGCTAAGGTCTTAGACTCATACTCTGGCCAAATGGTTAAGGTCCTAACTCTTACTCTGGCCTAATAGCTAAGGTCTTAGACTCATACTCTGGCCAAATGGTTAAGGTCTTAACTCTTACTCTGGCCTAATAGCTAAGGTCTTAACTCCTACGCTGGACTAATAGCTAAGGTCTTAACTCTTACTCTGGCCAAATAGCTAAGGTCTTAGACTCGTACTCTGGCCTAATGGTTAAGGTCTTAACTCTTATTCTGGCCTAATAGCTAATGTCTTAGACTCGTACTCTGGCCTAATGGTTAAGGTCTTAACTCTTACTCTGGCCTACTGGTTAAGGTCTTAACTCCTACTCTGGCCTAATAGCTAAGGTCTTAGACTCGTACTCTGGCCTAATGGTTAAGTTCTTAACTCTTACTCTGGCCTATTGGTTAAGGTCTTAACTCTTACTCTAGCCTAATAGCTAAGGTCTTAGACTCGTACTCTGGCCTAATGGTTAAGGTCTTAACTCTTACTCTGGCCTATTGGTTAAGGTCTTAACTCTTACTCTGTCCTAATAACTAAGGTCTTAACTCTTACTCTGGCCTAATAGCTAAGGTCTTAACTCTTACTCTGGCCTAATAGATAAGGTCTTAGACTCATACTCTGGCCTAATGTTTAAGGTCTTAACTCTTACTCTGGCCTAATAGCTAAGGTCTTAGACTGGTACTCTGGCCTAATAGCTAAGGTCTTAGACTCGTACTCTGACCTACTGGTTAAGGTCTTAACTCATAATCTGGCCTAATAGCTAAGGTCTTAGACTCGTACTCTGGCCTACTGGTCAAGGTCTCAACTCTTACTCTGGAATACTGGTTAAGGTCTTAACTTTTACTTTGGCCTAAGGTCTTAACTCCTACTCTGGCCTACTGGTTAAGGTCTTAACTCTTACTCTGGCCCAATAGCTAAGGTCTTAAATCTTACTCTGGCCTAAAACTAAGGTCTTAGACTCATACTCTGGCCTAATAGCTAAGGTCTTAACTCTTACTCTGGCCTAATAGCTAAGGTCTTAGACTGGTACTCTGGCCTAATAGCTAAGGTATTAGACTGGTACTCTGGACTAATAGCTAAGGTCTTAGACTCATACTCTGACCTACTGGTTAAGGTCTTAACTCGTACTCTGGCCTAATAGCTAAGGTCTTAGACTCGTACTCTGGCCTACTGGTCAAGGTCTTAACTCTTACTCTGGAATACTGGTTAAGGTCTTAACTCTTACTTTGGCCTACTGGTTAAGGTCTTAACTCCTACTCTGGCCTACTGGTTAAGGTCTTAACTCTTACTCTGGCCTAATAGCTAAGGTCTTAACTCTTACTCTGGCCTAATAGCTAAGGTCTTAGACCCATACTCTGGCCTAATGGTTAAGGTCTTAACTCTTACTTTGGCCTACTGGTTAAGGTCTTAACTCTTACTCTGGCCTAATAGCTAAAGTCTTAGACTCATACTCTGGCCTAATGGTTAAGGTCTTAACTCTTACTCTGGCCTATTGGTTAAGGTCTTAACTCTTACTCTGGCCTAATAACTAAGGTCTTAACTCTTACTCTGGCCTAATAGCTAAGGTCTTAACACTTACTCTGGCCTAATAGCTAAGGTCTTAACTCTTACTCTGGCCTAATAGCTAAGGTCTTAGACTCATACTCTGGCCTAATGGTTAAGGTCTTAACTCTTACTCTGGCCTAATAGCTAAGGTCTTAACTCTTACGCTGGCCTAATAGCTAAGGTCTTAACTCTTACTCTGGCCGAATAGCTAAGGTCTTAGACTCGTACTCTGGCCTAATGGTTAAGGTCTTAACTCTTACTCTGGCCTAATAGCTAAGGTCTTAACTCTTACTCTGGCCTAATAACTAAGGTCTTAGACTCATATTCCGGCCTAATGTTTAAGGTCTTAACTCTTACTCTGGCCGAATAGCTAAGGTCTTAGACTGGTACTCTGGCCTAATAGCTAAGGTCTTAGACTCGTACTCTGACCTACTGGTTAAGGTCTTAACTCGTACTCTGGCCTAATAGATAAGGTCTTAGACTCGTACTCTGGCCTACTGGTCAAGGTCTTAACGCTTACTCTGGAATACTGGTTAAGGTCTTAACTCTTACTTTGGCCTACTGGTTAAGGTCTTAACTCCTACTCTGGCCTACTGGTTAAGGTCTTAACTCTTACTCTGGCCTAATAGCTAAGGTCTTAACTCTTACTCTGGCCTAATAGCTAAGGTCTTAGACTCCTACTCTGGCCTAATGGTTAAGGTCTTAACTCTTACTCTGGCCTACTGGTTAAGGTCTTAACTCTTACTCTGGGCTAATAGGTAAGGGCTTAGACTCGTACTCTGGCCTAATGGTTAAGGTCTTAACTCTTACTCTGGCCTACTGGTTAAGGTCTTAACTCTTACTCTGGCCTAATAGCTAAGGTCCTAACTCTTACTCTGGCCTAATAGCTAAGGTCTTAGACTCATACTCTGGCCAAATGGTTAAGGTCTTAACTCTTACTCTGGCCTAATAGCTAAGGTCTTAGACTCGTACTTGGCCTACTGGTTAAGGTCGTAACTCTTACTCTGGCCTAATAGCTAAGGTCCTAACTCTTACTCTGGCCTAATAGCTAAGGTCTTAGACTCATACTCTGGCCAAATGGTTAAGGTCCTAACTCTTACTCTGGCCTAATAGCTAAGGTCTTAGACTCATACTCTGGCCAAATGGTTAAGGTCTTAACTCTTACTCTGGCCTAATAGCTAAGGTCTTAACTCTTACGCTGGACTAATAGCTAAGGTCTTAACTCTTACTCTGGCCAAATAGCTAAGGTCTTAGACTCGTACTCTGGCCTAATGGTTAAGGTCTTAACTCTTACTCTGGCCTACTGGTTAAGGTCTTAACTCCTACTCTGGCCTAATAGCTAAGGTCTTAGACTCGTACTCTGGCCTAATGGTTAAGTTCTTAACTCTTACTCTGGCCTATTGGTTAAGGTCTTAACTCTTACTCTAGCCTAATAGCTAAGGTCTTAGACTCGTACTCTGGCCTAATGGTTAAGGTCTTAACTCTTACTCTGGCCTATTGGTTAAGGTCTTAACTCTTACTCTGTCCTAATAACTAAGGTCTTAACTCTTACTCTGGCCTAATAGCTAAGGTCTTAACTCTTACTCTGGCCTAATAGATAAGGTCTTGGACTCATACTCTGGCCTAATGTTTAAGGTCTTAACTCTTACTCTGGCCTAATAGCTAAGGTCTTAGACTGGTACTCTGGCCTATTAGCTAAGGTCTTAGACTCGTACTCTGACCTATTGGTTAAGGTCTTAACTCATAATCTGGCCTAATAGCTAAGGTCTTAGACTCGTACTCTGGCCTACTGGTCAAGGTCTTAACTCTTACTCTGGAATACTGGTTAAGGTCTTAATTTTTACTTTGGCCTAAGGTCTTAACTCCTACTCTGGCCTACTGGTTAAGGTCTTAACTCTTACTCTGGCCCAATAGCTAAGGTCTTAAATCTTACTCTGGCCTAAAACTAAGGTCTTAGACTCATACTCTGGCCTAATAGCTAAGGTCTTAACTCTTACTCTGGCCTAATAGCTAAGGTCTTAGACTCGTACTCTGGCCTAATGGTTAAGGTCTTAACTCTTACTCTGGCCTACTGGTTAAGGTCTTAACTCTTACTCTGGCCTAATAGCTAAAGTCTTAGACTCATACTCTGGCCTAATGGTTAAGGTCTTAACTCTTACTCTGGCCTATTGGTTAAGGTCTTAACTCTTACTCTGGCCTAATAACTAAGGTCTTAACTCTTACTCTGGCCTAATAGCTAAGGTCTTAACACTTACTCTGGCCTAATGGTTAAGGTCTTAACTCTTACTCTGGCCTACTGGTTAAGGTCTTAACTCTTACTCTGGCCTAATAGGTAAGGGCTTAGACTCGTACTCTGGCCTAATGGTTAAGGTCTTAACTCTTACTCTGGCCTACTGGTTAAGGTCTTAACTCTTACTCTGGCCTAATAGCTAAGGTCTTAACTCTTACTCTGGCCTAATAGCAAAGGTATTAGACTCATAATCTGGCCTAATGGTTAAGGTCTTAACTCTTACTCTGGCCTAATAGCTAAGGTCCTAACTCTTACTCTGGCCTAATAGCTAAGGTCTTAGACTCGTACTCTGGCCTAATGGTTAAGGTCTTAACTCTTACACTGGCCTACTGGTTAAGGTCTTAACTCTTATCCTGGCGTAATAGCTAATGTCTCAGACTCGTACTCTGGCCTAATGGTTAAGGTCTTAACTCTTACTCTGGCCTACTGGTTAAAGTCTTAACTCTTACTCTGGCCTAATAGCTAAGGTCTTAGACTCGTACTCTGGCCTAATGGTTAAGGTCTTAACTCTTACTCTGGCCTATTGGTTAAGGTCTTAACTCTTACTCTGGCCTAATAACTAAGTTCTTAACTCTTACTCTGGCCTAATAGCTAAGGTCTTAACTCTTTCTCTGGCCTAATAGATAAGGTCTCAACTCTTACTCTGGCCTAATAGCTAAGGTCTTAGACTCGTACTCTGGCCTAATGGTTAAGGTCTTAACTCTTACTCTGGCCTACTGGTTAAGGTCTTAACTCTTACTCTGGCCTAATAGCTAAGGGCTTAGACGCGTATTCTGGCCTAATGGTTAAGGTCTTAACTCTTACTCTGGCCTACTGGTTAAGGTCTTAACTCTTACTCTGGCCTAATAGCTAAGGTCTTAACTCTTACTCTGGCCTAATAGCAAAGGTCTTAGACTCGTAATCTGGCCTAATGGTTAAGGTCTTAACTCTTACTCTGGCCTAATAGTTAAGGTCTTAACTCTTACTCTGGCCTAATAGCTAAGGTCTTAGACTCTTACTATGGCCTACAGGTTAAGGTCTTAACTCTTACTCTGGCCTACTGGTTAAGGTCTTAACTCTTACTCTGGCCTAATAGCTGAGGTCTTAGACTCGTACTATGGCCTACAGGTTAAGGTCTTAACTCTTACTCTGGCCTACTGGTTAAGGTCTTAACTCTTACTCTGGCCTAATAGCTAAGGTCTTAACTCTTACTCTGGCCTACTGGTTAAGGCCTTAACTCTTACTCTGGCCTAATAGCTAAGGTCTTAACTCTTACGCTGGCCTAATAGCTAAGGTCTTAACTCTTACTCTGGACGAATAGCTAAGGTCTTAGACTCGTACTCTGGCCTAATGGTTAAGGTCTTAACTCTTACTCTCGCCTAATAGCTAAGGTCTTAACTCTTACTCTGGCCTAATAGCTAAGGTCTTAGACTCGTACTCTGGCCTAATGGTTAAGGTCTTAACTCTTACTCTGGCCTAATAGCTAAGGTCTTAGACTGGTACTCTGGCCTAATAGCTAAGGTCTTAGACTGGTACTCTGGACTAATAGCTAAGGTCTTAGACTCGTACTCTGACCTACTGGTTAAGGTCTTAACTCGTACTCTGGCCTAATAGCTAAGGTCTTAGACTCGTACTCTGGCCTACTGGTCAAGGTCTTAACTCTTACTCTGGAATACTGGTTAAGGTCTTAACTCTTACTTTGGCCTACTGGTTAAGGTCTTAACTCCTACTCTGGCCTACTGGTTAAGGTCTTAACTCTTACTCTGGCCTAATAGCTAAGGTCTTAACTCTTACTCTGGCCTAATAGCTAAGGTCTTAGACTCATACTCTGGCCTAATGGTTAAGGTCTTTACTCTTACTCTGGCCTACTGGTTAAGGTCTTAACTCTTACTCTGGCCTAATAGCTAAAGTCTTAGACTCATACTCTGGCCTAATGGTTAAGGTCTTAACTCTTACTCTGGCCTATTGGTTAAGGTCTTAACTCTTACTCTGGCCTAATAACTAAGGTCTTAACTCTTACTCTGGCCTAATAGCTAAGGTCTTAACACTTACTCTGGCCTAATAGCTAAGGTCTTAACTCTTACTCTGGCCTAATAGCTAAGGTCTTAGACTCATACTCTGGCCTAATGGTTAAGGTCTTAACTCTTACTCTGGCCTAATAGCTAAGGTCTTAACTCTTACTCTGGACTAATAGCTAAGGTCTTAGACTCGTACTATGGCCTACAGGTTAAGGTCTTAACTCGTACTCTGGCCTAATGGTTAAGGTATTAACTCTTACTCTGGCCTACTGGTTAAGGTCTTAACTCTTACTCTGGCCTACTGGTTAAGGTCTTAACTCTTACTCTGGCCTAATAGCTAAGGTCTTAACTCTTACGCTGGCCTAATAGCTAAGGTCTTAACTCTTACTCTGGACGAATAGCTAAGGTCTTAGACTCGTACTCTGGCCTAATGGTTAAGGTCTTAACTCTTACTCTGGCCTAATAGCTAAGGTCTTAACTCTTACTCTGGCCTAATAGCTAAGGTCTTAGACTCGTACTCTGGCCTAATGGTTAAGGTCTTAACTCTTACTCTGGCCTAATAGCTAAGGTCTTAGACTGGTACTCTGGCCTAATAGCTAAGGTCTTAGACTGGTACTCTGGACTAATAGCTAAGGTCTTAGACTCGTACTCTGACCTACTGGTTAAGGTCTTAACTCGTACTCTGGCCTAATAGCTAAGGTCTTAGACGCGTACTCTGGCCTACTGGTCAAGGTCTTAACTCTTACTCTGGAATACTGGTTAAGGTCTTAACTCTTACTTTGGCCTACTGGTTAAGGTCTTAACTCCTACTCTGGCCTACTGGTTAAGGTCTTAACTCTTACTCTGGCCTAATAGCTAAGGTCTTAACTCTTACTCTGGCCTAATAGCTAAGGTCTTAGACTCATACTCTGGCCTAATGGTTAAGGTCTTAACTCTTACTCTGGCCTACTGGTTAAGGTCTTAACTCTTACTCTGGCCTAATAGCTAAAGTCTTAGACTCATACTCTGGCCTACTGGTTAAGGTCTTAACTCTTACTCTGGCCTAATAGCTAAGGTCTTAACTCTTACTCTGGCCTAATAGCTAAGGTCTTAGACTCATACTCTGGCCTAATGGTTAAGGTCTTAACACTTACTCTGGCCTAATAGCTAAGGTCTTAACTCTTACTCTGGCCTAATAGCTAAGGTCTTAGACTCGTACTCTGGCCTAATGGTTAAGGTCTTAACTCTTACTCTGGCCTAATAGCTAAGGTCTTAACTCTTACTCTGGCCTAATAGCAAAGGTATTAGACTCGTAATCTGGCCTAATGGTTAAGGTCTTAACTGTTACTCTGGCCTAATAGCTAAGGTCCTAACTCTTACTCTGGCCTAACAGCTGAGGTCTTAGACTCGTACTCTGGCCTAATGGTTAAGGTCTTAACTCTTACTCTGGCCTACTGGTTAAGGTCTTAACTCTTATTCTGGCCTAATAGCTAATGTCTTAGACTCGTACTCTGGCCTAATGGTTAAGGTCTTAACTCTTACTCTGGCCTACTGGTTAAGGTCTTAACTCCTACTCTGGCCTAATAGCTAAGGTCTTAGACTCGTACTCTGGCCTAATGGTTAACGTCTTAACTCTTACTCTGGCCTATTGGTTAAGGTCTTAACTCTTACTCTGGCCTAATAGCTAAGGTCTTAGACTGGTACTCTGGCCTAATAGCTAAGGTCTTAGACTCGTACTCTGACCTACTGGTTAAGGTCTTAACTCGTAATCTGGCCTAATAGCTAAGGTCTTAGACTCGTACTCTGGCCTACTGGTCAAGGTCTTAACTCTTACTCTGGAATACTGGTTAAGGTCTTAACTCTTACTTTGGCCTACTGGTTAAGGTCTTAACTCCTACTCTGGCCTACTGGTTAAGGTCTTAACTCTTACTCTGGCCCAATAGCTAAGGTCTTAAATCTTACTCTAGCCTAATAGCTAAGGTCTTAGACTCATACTCTGGCCTAATAGCTACGGTCTTAACTCTTACTCTGGCCTAATAGCTAAGGTCTTAGACTCGTACTCTGGCCTAATGGTTAAGGTCTTAACTCTTACTCTGGCCCAATAGCTAAGGTATTAAATCTTACTCTGGCCTAATAGCTAAGGTCTTAGACTCATACTCTGGCCTAATAGCTAAGGTCTTAACTCTTACTCTGGCCTAATAGCTAAGGTCTTAGACTCATACTCTGGCCTAATGGTTAAGGTCTTAACTCTTACTCTGTCCTACTGGTTAAGGTCTTAACTCTTACTCTGGCCTAATAGCTAAAGTCTTAGACTCATACTCTGGCCTACTGGTTAAGGTCTTAACTCTTACTCTGGCCCAATAGCTAAGTTCTTAAATCTTACTCTGGCCTAATAGCTAAGGTCTTAGACTCATACTCTGGCCTAATAGCTACGGTCTTAACTCTTACTCTGGCCTAATAGCTAAGGTCTTAGACTCGTACTCTGGCCTAATGGTTAAGGTCTTAACTCTTACTCTGTCCTACTGGTTAAGGTCTTAACTCTTACTCTGGCCTAATAGCTAAAGTCTTAGACTCATACTCTGGCCTACTGGTTAAGGTCTTAACTCTTACTCTGGCCCAATAGCTAAGGTCTTAAATCTTACTCTGGCCTAATAGCTAAGGTCTTAGACTCATACTCTGGCCTAATAGCTAAGGTCTTAACTCTTACTCTGGCCTAATAGCTAAGGTCTTAGACTCGTACTCTGGCCTAATGGTTAAGGTCTTAACTCTTACTCTGTCCTACTGGTTAAGGTCTTAACTCTTACTCTGGCCTAATAGCTAAAGTCTTAGACTCATACTCTGGCCTAATGGTTAAGGTCTTAACTCTTACTCTGGCCTATTGGTTAAGGTCTTAACTCTTACTCTGGCCTAATAACTAAGGTCTTAACTCTTACTCTGGCCTAATAGCTAAGGTCTTAGACTCATACTCTGGCCTAATAGCTAAGGTCTTAACTCTTACTCTGGCCTAATAGCTAAGGTCTTAGACTCGTACTCTGGCCTAATGGTTAAGGTCTTAACTCTTACTCTGTCCTACTGGTTAAGGTTTTAACTCTTACTCTGGCCTAATAGCTAAAGTCTTAGACTCATACTCTGGCCTACTGGTTAAGGTCTTAACTCTTACTCTGGCCCAATAGCTAAGGTCTTAAATCTTACTCTGGCCTAATAGCTAAGGTCTTAGACTCATACTCTGGCCTAATAGCTAAGGTCTTAACTCTTACTCTGGCCTAATAGCTAAGGTCTTAGACTCGTACTCTGGCCTAATGGTTAAGGTCTTAACTCCTACTCTGGCCTACTGGTTAAGGTCTTAACTCTTACTCTGGCCCAATAGCTAAGGTATTAAATCTTACTCTGGCCTAATAGCTAAGGTCTTAGACTCATACTCTGGCCTAATAGCTAAGGTCTTAACTCTTACTCTGGCCTAATAGCTAAGGTCTTAGACTCATACTCTGGCCTAATGGTTAAGGTCTTAACTCTTACTCTGTCCTACTGGTTAAGGTCTTAACTCTTACTCTGGCCTAATAGCTAAAGTCTTAGACTCATACTCTGGCCTACTGGTTAAGGTCTTAACTCTTACTCTGGCCCAATAGCTAAGTTCTTAAATCTTACTCTGGCCTAATAGCTAAGGTCTTAGACTCATACTCTGGCCTAATAGCTAAGGTCTTAACTCTTACTCTGGCCTAATAGCTAAGGTCCTAGACTCGTACTCTGGCCTAATGGTTAAGGTCTTAACTCTTACTCTGTCCTACTGGTTAAGGTCTTAACTCTTACTCTGGCCTAATAGCTAAGGTCTTAATACTTACTCTGGCCTAATGGTTGAGGTCTTAACTCTTACTCTGGCCTACTGGTTAAGGTCTTAACTCTTACTCTGGCCTAATAGGTAAGGGCTTAGACTCGTACTCTGGCCTAATGGTTAAGGTCTTAACTCTTACTCTGGCCTACTGGTTAAGGTCTTAACTCTTACTCTGGCCTAATAGCTAAGGTCTTAACTCTTACTCTGGCCTAATAGCAAAGGTATTAGAGTCGTAATCTGGCCTAATGGTTAAGGTCTTAACTCTTACTCTGGCCTAAAAGCTAAGGTCCTAACTCTTACTCTGGCCTAATAGCTAAGGTCTTAGACTCGTACTCTGGCCTAATGGTTAAGGTCTTAACTCTTACACTGGCCTACTGGTTAAGGTCTTAACTCTTATTCTGGCCTAATAGCTAATGTCTCAGACTCGTACTCTGGCCTAATGGTTAAGGTCTTAACTCTTACTCTGGCCTACTGGTTAAAGTCTTAACTCTTACTCTGGCCTAATAGCTAAGGTCTTAGACTCGTACTCTGGCCTAATGGTTAAGGTCTTAACTCTTACTCTGGCCTATTGGTTAAGGTCTTAACTCTTACTCTGGCCTAATAACTAAGTTCTTAACTCTTACTCTGGCCTAATAGCTAAGGTCTTAACTCTTACTCTGGCCTAATAGATAAGGTCTCAACTCTTACTCTGGCCTAATAGCTAAGGTCTTAGACTCGTACTCTGGCCTAATGGTTAAGGTCTTAGCTCTTACTCTGGCCTACTGGTTAAGGTCTTAACTCTTACTCTGGCCTAATAGCTAAGGGCTTAGACGCGTATTCTGGCCTAATGGTTAAGGTCTTAACTCTTACTCTGGCCTACTGGTTAAGGTCTTAACTCTTACTCTGGCCTAATAGCTAAGGTCTTAACTCTTACTCTGGCCTAATAGCAAAGGTCTTAGACTCGTAATCTGGCCTAATGGTTAAGGTCTTAACTCTTACTCTGGCCTAATAGTTAAGGTCTTAACTCTTACTCTGGCCTAATAGCTAAGGTCTTAGACTCTTACTATGGCCTACAGGTTAAGGTCTTAACTCTTACTCTGGCCTACTGGTTAAGGTCTTAACTCTTACTCTGGCCTAATAGCTAAGGTCTTAGACTCGTACTATGGCCTACAGGTTAAGGTCTTAACTCTTACTCTGGCCTACTGGTTAAGGTCTTAACTCTTACTCTGGCCTAATAGCTAAGGTCTTAACTCTTACTCTGGCCTACTGGTTAAGGTCTTAACTCTTACTCTGGCCTAATAGCTAAGGTCTTAACTCTTACGCTGGCCTAATAGCTAAGGTCTTAACTCTTACTCTGGACGAATAGCTAAGGTCTTAGACTCGTACTCTGGCCTAATGGTTAAGGTCTTAACTCTTACTCTGGCCTAATAGCTAAGGTCTTAACTCTTACTCTGGCCTAATAGCTAAGGTCTTAGACTTGTACTCTGGCCTAATGGTTAAGGTCTTAACTCTTACTCTGGCCTAATAGCTAAGGTCTTAGACTGGTACTCTGGCCTAATAGCTAAGGTCTTAGACTGGTACTCTGGACTAATAGCTAAGGTCTTAGACTCGTACTCTGACCTACTGGTTAAGGTCTTAACTCGTACTCTGGCCTAATAGCTAAGGTCTTAGACTTGTACTCTGGCCTACTGGTCAAGGTCTTAACTCTTACTCTGGAATACTGGTTAAGGTCTTAACTCTTACTTTGGCCTACTGGTTAAGGTCTTAACTCCTACTCTGGCCTCCTGGTTAAGGTCTTAACTCTTACTCTGGCCTAATAGCTAAGGTCTTAACTCTTACTCTGGCCTAATAGCTAAGGTCTTAGACTCATACTCTGGCCTAATGGTTAAGGTCTTAACTCTTACTCTGGCCTACTGGTTAAGGTCTTAACTCTTACTCTGGCCTAATAGCTAAGGTCTTAACTCTTACTCTGGCCTAATAGCTAAGGTCTTAGACTCATACTCTGGCCTAATGGTTAAGGTCTTAACTCTTACTCTGGCCTAATAGCTAAGGTCTTAACTCTTACTCTGGCCTAATAGCTAAGGTCTTAGACTCGTACTATGGCCTACAGGTTAAGGTCTTAACTCGTACTCTGGCCTAATGGTTAAGGTATTAACTCTTACTCTGGCCTACTGGTTAAGGTCTTAACTCTTACTCTGGCATACTGGTTAAGGTCTTAACTCTTACTCTGGCCTAATAGCTAAGGTCTTAACTCTTACGCTGGCCTAATAGCTAAGGTCTTAACTCTTACTCTGGACGAATAGCTAAGGTCTTAGACTCGTACTCTGGCCTAATGGTTAAGGTCTTAACTCTTACTCTGGCCTAATAGCTAAGGTCTTAACTCTTACTCTGGCCTAATAGCTAAGGTCTTAGACTTGTACTCTGGCCTAATGGTTAAGGTCTTAACTCTTACTCTGGCCTAATAGCTAAGGTCTTAGACTGGTACTCTGGCCTAATAGCTAAGGTCTTAGACTGGTACTCTGGACTAATAGCTAAGGTCTTAGACTCGTACTCTGACCTACTGGTTAAGGTCTTAACTCGTACTCTGGCCTAATAGCTAAGGTCTTAGACTCGTACACTGGCCTACTGGTCAAGGTCTTAACTCTTACTCTGGAATACTGGTTAAGGTCTTAACTCTTACTTTGGCCTACTGGTTAAGGTCTTAACTCCTACTCTGGCCTACTGGTTAAGGTCTTAACTCTTACTCTGGCCTAATAGCTAAGGTCTTAACTCTTACTCTGGCCTAATAGCTAAGGTCTTAGACCCATACTCTGGCCTAATGGTTAAGGTCTTAACTCTTACTCTGGCCTACTGGTTAAGGTCTTAACTCTTACTCTGGCCTAATAGCTAAAGTCTTAGACTCATACTCTGGCCTAATGGTTAAGGTCTTAACTCTTACTCTGGCCTATTGGTTAAGGTCTTAACTCTTACTCTGGCCTAATAACTAAGGTCTTAACTCTTACTCTGGCCTAATAGCTAAGGTCTTAACACTTACTCTGGCCTAATAGCTAAGGTCTTAACTCTTACTCTGGCCTAATAGCTAAGGTCTTAGACTCATACTCTGGCCTAATGGTTAAGGTCTTAACTCTTACTCTGGCCTAATAGTTAAGGTCTTAACTCTTACGCTGGCCTAATAGCTAAGGTCTTAACTCTTACTCTGGCCGAATAGCTAAGGTCTTAGACTCGTACTCTGGCCTAATGGTTAAGGTCTTAACTCTTACTCTGGCCTAATAGCTAAGGTCTTAACTCTTACTCTGGCCTAATAAATAAGGTCTTAGACTCATATTCCGGCCTAATGTTTAAGGTCTTAACTCTTACTCTGGCCGAATAGCTAAGGTCTTAGACTGGTACTCTGGCCTAATAGCTAAGGTCTTAGACTCGTACTCTGACCTACTGGTTAAGGTCTTAACTCTTACTCTGGCCTACTGATTAAGGTCTTAACTCTTACTCTGGCCTAATAGCTAAGGTCTTAACTCTTACTCTGGCCTAATAGCAAAGGTATTAGACTCGTAATCTGGCCTAATGGTTAAGGTCTTAACTGTTACTCTGGCCTAATAGCTAAGGTCCTAACTCTTACTCTGGCCTAACAGCTGAGGTCTTAGACTCGTACTCTGGCCTAATGGTTAAGGTCTTAACTCTTACTCTGGCCTACTGGTTAAGGTCTTAACTCTTATTCTGGCCTAATAGCTAATGTCTTAGACTCGTACTCTGGCCTAATGGTTAAGGTCTTAACTCTTACTCTGGCCTACTGGTTAAGGTCTTAACTCCTACTCTGGCCTAATAGCTAAGGTCTTAGACTCGTACTCTGGCCTAATGGTTAATGTCTTAACTCTTACTCTGGCCTATTGGTTAAGGTCTTCACTCTTACTCTGGCCTAATAGCTAAGGTCTTAGACTAGTACTCTGGCCTAATGGGTAAGGTCTTTACTCTTACTCTGGCCTATTGGTTAAGGTCTTAACTCTTACTCTGGCCTAATAACTAACGTCTTAACTCTTACTCTGGCCTAATAGCTAAGGTCTTAACTCTTACACTGGCCTAATAGCTAAGGTCTTAGACTCATACTCTGGCCTAATGTTTAAGGTCTTAACTCTTACTCTGGCCTAATAGCTAAGGTCTTAGACTGGTACTCTGGCCTAATAGCTAAGGTCTTAGACTCGTACTCTGACCTACTGGTTAAGGTCTTAACTCGTAATCTGGCCTAATAGCTAAGGTCTTAGACTCGTACTCTGGCCTACTGGTCAAGGTCTTAACTCTTACTCTGGAATACTGGTTAAGGTCTTAACTCTTACTTTGGCCTACTGGTTAAGGTCTTAACTCCTACTCTGGCCTACTGGTTAAGGTCTTAACTCTTACTCTGGCCCAATAGCTAAGGTCTTAAATCTTACTCTAGCCTAATAGCTAAGGTCTTAGACTCATACTCTGGCCTAATAGCTAAGGTCTTAACTCTTACTCTGGCCTAATAGCTAAGGTCTTAGACTCGTACTCTGGCCTAATGGTTAAGGTCTTAACTCTTACTCTGTCCTACTGGTTAAGGTCTTAACTCTTACTCTGGCCTAATAGCTAAAGTCTTAGACTCATACTCTGGCCTACTGGTTAAGGTCTTAACTCTTACTCTGGCCCAATAGCTAAGGTCTTAAATCTTACTCTGGCCTAATAGCTAAGGTCTTAGACTCATACTCTGGCCTAATAGCTAAGGTCTTAACTCTTACTCTGGCCTAATAGCTAAGGTCTTAGACTCATACTCTGGCCTAATGGTTAAGGTCTTAACTCTTACTCTGTCCTACTGGTTAAGGTCTTAACTCTTACTCTGGCCTAATAGCTAAAGTCTTAGACTCATACTCTGGCCCACTGGTTAAGGTCTTAACTCTTACTCTGGCCCAATAGCTAAGTTCTTAAATCTTACTCTGGCCTAATAGCTAAGGTCTTAGACTCATACTCTGGCCTAATAGCTAAGGTCTTAACTCTTACTCTGGCCTAATAGCTAAGGTCTTAGACTCGTACTCTGGCCTAATGGTTAAGGTCTTAACTCTTACTCTGTCCTACTGGTTAAGGTCTTAACTCTTACTCTGGCCTAATAGCTAAGGTCTTAATACTTACTCTGGCCTAATGGTTAAGGTCTTAACTCTTACTCTGGCCTACTGGTTAAGGTCTTAACTCTTACTCTGGCCTAATAGGTAAGGGCTTAGACTCGTACTCTGGCCTACTGGTTAAGGTCTTAACTCTTACTCTGGCCTAATAGCTAAGGTCTTAACTCTTACTCTGGCCTAATAGCAAAGGTATTAGACTCGTAATCTGGCCTAATGGTTAAGGTCTTAACTCTTACTCTGGCCTAAAAGCTAAGGTCCTAACTCTTACTCTGGCCTAATAGCTAAGGTCTTAGACTCGTACTCTGGCCTAATGGTTAAGGTCTTAACTCTTACACTGGCCTACTGGTTAAGGTCTTAACTCTTATTCTGGCCTAATAGCTAATGTCTCAGACTCGTACTCTGGCCTAATGGTTAAGGTCTTAACTCTTACTCTGGCCTACTGGTTAAAGTCTTAACTCTTACTCTGGCCTAATAGCTAAGGTCTTAGACTCGTACTCTGGCCTAATGGTTAAGGTCTTAACTCTTACTCTGGCCTATTGGTTAAGGTCTTAACTCTTACTCTGGCCTAATAACTAAGTTCTTAACTCTTACTCTGGCCTAATAGCTAAGGTCTTAACTCTTACTCTGGCCTAATAGATAAGGGCTCAACTCTTACTCTGGCCTAATAGCTAAGGTCTTAGACTCGTACTCTGGCCTAATGGTTAAGGTCTTAGCTCTTACTCTGGCCTACTGGTTAAGGTCTTAACTCTTACTCTGGCCTAATAGCTAAGGGCTTAGACGCGTATTCTGGCCTAATGGTTAAGGTCTTAACTCTTACTCTGGCCTACTGGTTAAGGTCTTAACTCTTACTCTGGCCTAATAGCTAAGGTCTTAACTCTTACTCTGGCCTAATAGCAAAGGTCTTAGACTCGTAATCTGGCCTAATGGTTAAGGTCTTAACTCTTACTCTGGCCTAATAGTTAAGGTCTTAACTCTTACTCTGGCCTAATAGCTAAGGTCTTAGACTCTTACTATGGCCTACAGGTTAAGGTCTTAACTCTTACTCTGGCCTACTGGTTAAGGTCTTAACTCTTACTCTGGCCTAATAGCTAAGGTCTTAGACTCGTACTATGGCCTACAGGTTAAGGTCTTAACTCTTACTCTGGCCTACTGGTTAAGGTCTTAACTCTTACTCTGGCCTAATAGCTAAGGTCTTAACTCTTACTCTGGCCTACTGGTTACGGTCTTAACTCTTACTCTGGCCTAATAGCTAAGGTCTTAACTCTTACGCTGGCCTAATAGCTAAGGTCTTAACTCTTACTCTGGACGAATAGCTAAGGTCTTAGACTCGTACTCTGGCCTAATGGTTAAGGTCTTAACTCTTACTCTGGCCTAATAGCTAAGGTCTTAACTCTTACTCTGGCCTAATAGCTAAGGTCTTAGACTTGTACTCTGGCCTAATGGTTAAGGTCTTAACTCTTACTCTGGCCTAATAGCTAAGGTCTTAGACTGGTACTCTGGCCTAATAGCTAAGGTCTTAGACTGGTACTCTGGACTAATAGCTAAGGTCTTAGACTCGTACTCTGACCTACTGGTTAAGGTCTTAACTCGTACTCTGGCCTAATAGCTAAGGTCTTAGACTTGTACTCTGGCCTACTGGTCAAGGTCTTAACTCTTACTCTGGAATACTGGTTAAGGTCTTAACTCTTACTTTGGCCTACTGGTTAAGGTCTTAACTCCTACTCTGGCCTACTGGTTAAGGTCTTAACTCTTACTCTGGCCTAATAGCTAAGGTCTTAACTCTTACTCTGGCCTAATAGCTAAGGTCTTAGACTCATACTCTGGCCTAATGGTTAAGGTCTTAACTCTTACTCTGGCCTACTGGTTAAGGTCTTAACTCTTACTCTGGCCTAATAGCTAAAGTCTTAGACTCATACTCTGGCCTAATGGTTAAGGTCTTAACTCTTACTCTGGCCTATTGGTTAAGGTCTTAACTCTTACTCTGGCCTAATAACTAAGGTCTTAACTCTTACTCTGGCCTAATAGCTAAGGTCTTAACACTTACTCTGGCCTAATAGCTAAGGTCTTAACTCTTACTCTGGCCTAATAGCTAAGGTCTTAGACTCATACTCTGGCCTAATGGTTAAGGTCTTAACTCTTACTCTGGCCTAATAGCTAAGGCCTTAACTCTTACTCTGGCCTAATAGCTAAGGTCTTAGACTCGTACTATGGCCTACAGGTTAAGGTCTTAACTCGTACTCTGGCCTAATGGTTAAGGTATTAACTCTTACTCTGGCCTACTGGTTAAGGTCTTAACTCTTACTCTGGCATACTGGTTAAGGTCTTAACTCTTACTCTGGCCTAATAGCTATGGTCTTAACTCTTACGCTGGCCTAATAGCTAAGGTCTTAACTCTTACTCTGGACGAATAGCTAAGGTCTTAGACTCGTACTCTGGCCTAATGGTTAAGGTCTTAACTCTTACTCTGGCCTAATAGCTAAGGTCTTAACTCTTACTCTGGCCTAATAGCTAAGGTCTTAGACTTGTACTCTGGCCTAATGGTTAAGGTCTTAACTCTTACTCTGGCCTAATAGCTAAGGTCTTAGACTGGTACTCTGGCCTAATAGCTAAGGTCTTAGACTGGTACTCTGGACTAATAGCTAAGGTCTTAACTCTTACTCTGGCCTAATAGCTAAGTTCTTAGACTCGTACTCTGACCTACTGGTTAAGGTCTTAACTCGTACTCTGGCCTAATAGCTAAGGTCTTAGACTTGTACTCTGGCCTACTGGTAAAGGTCTTAATTCTTACTCTGGAATACTGGTTAAGGTCTTAACTCTTACTTTGGCCTACTGGTTAAGGTCTTAACTCCTACTCTGGCCTACTGGTTAAGGTCTTAACTCTTACTCTGGCCTAATAGCTAAGGTCTTAACTCTTACTCTGGCCTAATAGCTAAGGTCTTAGACTCATACTCTGGCCTAATGGTTAAGGTCTTAACTCTTACTCTGGCCTACTGGTTAAGGTCTTAACTCTTACTCTGGCCTAATAGCTAAAGTCTTAGACTCATACTCTGGCCTAATGGTTAAGGTCTTAACTCTTACTCTGGCCTATTGGTTAAGGTCTTAACTCTTACTCTGGCCTAATAACTAAGGTCTTAACTCTTACTCTGGCCTAATAGCTAAGGTCTTAACACTTACTCTGGCCTAATAGCTAAGGTCTTAACTCTTACTCTGGCCTAATAGCTAAGGTCTTAGACTCATACTCTGGCCTAATGGTTAAGGTCTTAACTCTTACTCTGGCCTAATAGCTAAGGTCTTAACTCTTACGCTGGCCTAATAGCTAAGGTCTTAACTCTTACTCTGGCCGAATAGCTAAGGTCTTAGACTCGTACTCTGGCCTAATGGTTAAGGTCTTAACTCTTACTCTGGCCTAATAGCTAAGGTCTTAACTCTTACTCTGGCCTAATAACTAAGGTCTTAGACTCATATTCCGGCCTAATGTTTAAGGTCTTAACTCTTACTCTGGCTGAATAGCTAAGGTCTTAGACTGGTACTCTGGCCTAATAGCTAAGGTCTTAGACTCGTACTCTGACCTACTGGTTAAGGTCTTAACTCGTACTCTGGCCTAATAGATAAGGTCTTAGACTCGTACTCTGGCCTACTGGTCAAGGTCTTAACGCTTACTCTGGAATACTGGTTAAGGTCTTAACTCTTACTTTGGCCTACTGGTTAAGGTCTTAACTCCTACTCTGGCCTACTGGTTAAGGTCTTAACTCTTACTCTGGCCTAATAGCTAAGGTCTTAACTCTTACTCTGGCCTAATAGCTAAGGTCTTAGACTCATACTCTGGCCTAATGGTTAAGGTCTTAACTCTTACTCTGGCCTACTGGTTAAGGTCTTAACTCTTACTCTGGGCTAATAGGTAAGGGCTTAGACTCGTACTCTGGCCTAATGGTTAAGGTCTTAACTCTTACTCTGGCCTACTGGTTAAGGTCTTAACTCTTACTCTGGCCTAATAGCTAAGGTCCTAACTCTTACTCTGGCCTAATAGCTAAGGTCTTAACTCTTACTCTGGCCTAATAGCTAAGGTCTTAGACTCATACTCTGGCCTAATGGTTAAGGTCTTAACTCTTACTCTGGCCTACTGGTTAAGGTCTTAACTCTTACTCTGGCCTAATAGCTAAAGTCTTAGACTCATACTCTGGCCTAATGGTTAAGGTCTTAACTCTTACTCTGGCCTATTGGTTAAGGTCTTAACTCTTACTCTGGCCTAATAACTAAGGTCTTAACTCTTACTCTGGCCTAATAGCTAAGGTCTTAACACTTACTCTGGCCTAATAGCTAAGGTCTTAACTCTTACTCTGGCCTAATAGCTAAGGTCTTAGACTCATACTCTGGCCTAATGGTTAAGGTCTTAACTCTTACTCTGGCCTAATAGCTAAGGCCTTAACTCTTACTCTGGCCTAATAGCTAAGGTCTTAGACTCGTACTATGGCCTACAGGTTAAGGTCTTAACTCGTACTCTGGCCTAATGGTTAAGGTATTAACTCTTACTCTGGCCTACTGGTAAAGGTCTTAACTCTTACTCTGGCATACTGGTTAAGGTCTTAACTCTTACTCTGGCCTAATAGCTAAGGTCTTAACTCTTACGCTGGCCTAATAGCTAAGGTCTTAACTCTTACTCTGGACGAATAGCTAAGGTCTTAGACTCGTACTCTGGCCTAATGGTTAAGGTGTTAACTCTTAAACTGGCCTACTGGTTAAGGTCTTAACTCTTACTCTGGCCTAATAGCTAAGGTCTTAGACTCATACTCTGGCCTAATGTTTAAGGTCTTAACTCTTACTCTGGCCTAATAGCTAAGGTCTTAGACTGGTACTCTGGCCTAATAGCTAAGGTCTTAGACTCGTACTCTGACCTACTGGTTAAGGTCTTAACTCGTAATCTGGCCTAATAGCTAAGGTCTTAGACTCGTACTCTGGCCTACTGGTCAAGGTCTTAACTCTTACTCTGGAATACTGGTTAAGGTCTTAACTCTTACTTTGGCCTACTGGTTAAGGTCTTAACTCCTACTCTGGCCTACTGGTTAAGGTCTTAACTCTTACTCTGGCCCAATAGCTAAGGTCTTAAATCTTACTCTAGCCTAATAGCTAAGGTCTTAGACTCATACTCTGGCCTAATAGCTAAGGTCTTAACTCTTACTCTGGCCTAATAGCTAAGGTCTTAGACTCGTACTCTGGCCTAATGGTTAAGGTCTTAACTCTTACTCTGTCCTACTGGTTAAGGTCTTAACTCTTACTCTGGCCTAATAGCTAAAGTCTTAGACTCATACTCTGGCCTACTGGTTAAGGTCTTAACTCTTACTCTGGCCCAATAGCTAAGGTCTTAAATCTTACTCTGGCCTAATAGCTAAGGTCTTAGACTCATACTCTGGCCTAATAGCTAAGGTCTTAACTCTTACTCTGGCCTAATAGCTAAGGTCTTAGACTCATACTCTGGCCTAATGGTTAAGGTCTTAACTCTTACTCTGTCCTACTGGTTAAAGTCTTAACTCTTACTCTGGCCTAATAGCTAAAGTCTTAGACTCATACTCTGGCCCACTGGTTAAGGTCTTAACTCTTACTCTGGCCCAATAGCTAAGTTCTTAAATCTTACTCTGGCCTAATAGCTAAGGTCTTAGACTCATACTCTGGCCTAATAGCTAAGGTCTTAACTCGTACTCTGGCCTAATAGATAAGGTCTTAGACTCGTACTCTGGCCTACTGGTCAAGGTCTTAACGCTTACTCTGGAATACTGGTTAAGGTCTTAACTCTTACTTTGGCCTACTGGTTAAGGTCTTAACTCCTACTCTGGCCTACTGGTTAAGGTCTTAACTCTTACTCTGGCCTAATAGCTAAGGTCTTAACTCTTACTCTGGCCTAATAGCTAAGGTCTTAGACTCATACTCTGGCCTAATGGTTAAGGTCTTAACTCTTACTCTGGCCTACTGGTTAAGGTCTTAACTCTTACTCTGGGCTAATAGGTAAGGGCTTAGACTCGTACTCTGGCCTAATGGTTAAGGTCTTAACTCTTACTCTGGCCTACTGGTTAAGGTCTTAACTCTTACTCTGGCCTAATAGCTAAGGTCCTAACTCTTACTCTGGCCTAATAGCTAAGGTCTTAACTCTTACTCTGGCCTAATAGCTAAGGTCTTAGACTCATACTCTGGCCTAATGGTTAAGGTCTTAACTCTTACTCTGGCCTACTGGTTAAGGTCTTAACTCTTACTCTGGCCTAATAGCTAAAGTCTTAGACTCATACTCTGGCCTAATGGTTAAGGTCTTAACTCTTACTCTGGCCTATTGGTTAAGGTCTTAACTCTTACTCTGGCCTAATAACTAAGGTCTTAACTCTTACTCTGGCCTAATAGCTAAGGTCTTAACACTTACTCTGGCCTAATAGCTAAGGTCTTAACTCTTACTCTGGCCTAATAGCTAAGGTCTTAGACTCATACTCTGGCCTAATGGTTAAGGTCTTAACTCTTACTCTGGCCTAATAGCTAAGGCCTTAACTCTTACTCTGGCCTAATAGCTAAGGTCTTAGACTCGTACTATGGCCTACAGGTTAAGGTCTTAACTCGTACTCTGGCCTAATGGTTAAGGTATTAACTCTTACTCTGGCCTACTGGTAAAGGTCTTAACTCTTACTCTGGCATACTGGTTAAGGTCTTAACTCTTACTCTGGCCTAATAGCTAAGGTCTTAACTCTTACGCTGGCCTAATAGCTAAGGTCTTAACTCTTACTCTGGACGAATAGCTAAGGTCTTAGACTCGTACTCTGGCCTAATGGTTAAGGTGTTAACTCTTAAACTGGCCTACTGGTTAAGGTCTTAACTCTTACTCTGGCCTAATAGCTAAGGTCTTAGACTCATACTCTGGCCTAATGTTTAAGGTCTTAACTCTTACTCTGGCCTAATAGCTAAGGTCTTAGACTGGTACTCTGGCCTAATAGCTAAGGTCTTAGACTCGTACTCTGACCTACTGGTTAAGGTCTTAACTCGTAATCTGGCCTAATAGCTAAGGTCTTAGACTCGTACTCTGGCCTACTGGTCAAGGTCTTAACTCTTACTCTGGAATACTGGTTAAGGTCTTAACTCTTACTTTGGCCTACTGGTTAAGGTCTTAACTCCTACTCTGGCCTACTGGTTAAGGTCTTAACTCTTACTCTGGCCCAATAGCTAAGGTCTTAAATCTTACTCTAGCCTAATAGCTAAGGTCTTAGACTCATACTCTGGCCTAATAGCTAAGGTCTTAACTCTTACTCTGGCCTAATAGCTAAGGTCTTAGACTCGTACTCTGGCCTAATGGTTAAGGTCTTAACTCTTACTCTGTCCTACTGGTTAAGGTCTTAACTCTTACTCTGGCCTAATAGCTAAAGTCTTAGACTCATACTCTGGCCTACTGGTTAAGGTCTTAACTCTTACTCTGGCCCAATAGCTAAGGTCTTAAATCTTACTCTGGCCTAATAGCTAAGGTCTTAGACTCATACTCTGGCCTAATAGCTAAGGTCTTAACTCTTACTCTGGCCTAATAGCTAAGGTCTTAGACTCATACTCTGGCCTAATGGTTAAGGTCTTAACTCTTACTCTGTCCTACTGGTTAAGGTCTTAACTCTTACTCTGGCCTAATAGCTAAAGTCTTAGACTCATACTCTGGCCCACTGGTTAAGGTCTTAACTCTTACTCTGGCCCAATAGCTAAGTTCTTAAATCTTACTCTGGCCTAATAGCTAAGGTCTTAGACTCATACTCTGGCCTAATAGCTAAGGTCTTAACTCTTACTCTGGCCTAATAGCTAAGGTCTTAGACTCGTACTCTGGCCTAATGGTTAAGGTCTTAACTCTTACTCTGTCCTACTGGTTAAGGTCTTAACTCTTACTCTGGCCTAATAGCTAAGGTCTTAATACTTACTCTGGCCTAATGGTTAAGGTCTTAACTCTTACTCTGGCCTACTGGTTAAGGTCTTAACTCTTACTCTGGCCTAATAGGTAAGGGCTTAGACTCGTACTCTGGCCTACTGGTTAAGGTCTTAACTCTTACTCTGGCCTAATAGCTAAGGTCTTAACTCTTACTCTGGCCTAATAGCAAAGGTATTAGACTCGTAATCTGGCCTAATGGTTAAGGTCTTAACTCTTACTCTGGCCTAAAAGCTAAGGTCCTAACTCTTACTCTGGCCTAATAGCTAAGGTCTTAGACTCGTACTCTGGCCTAATGGTTAAGGTCTTAACTCTTACACTGGCCTACTGGTTAAGGTCTTAACTCTTATTCTGGCCTAATAGCTAATGTCTCAGACTCGTACTCTGGCCTAATGGTTAAGGTCTTAACTCTTACTCTGGCCTACTGGTTAAAGTCTTAACTCTTACTCTGGCCTAATAGCTAAGGTCTTAGACTCGTACTCTGGCCTAATGGTTAAGGTCTTAACTCTTACTCTGGCCTATTGCTTAAGGTCTTAACTCTTACTCTGGCCTAATAACTAAGTTCTTAACTCTTACTCTGGCCTAATAGCTAAGGTCTTAACTCTTACTCTGGCCTAATAGATAAGGTCTCAACTCTTACTCTGGCCTAATAGCTAAGGTCTTAGACTCGTACTCTGGCCTAATGGTTAAGGTCTTAGCTCTTACTCTGGCCTACTGGTTAAGGTCTTAACTCTTACTCTGGCCTAATAGCTAAGGGCTTAGACGCGTATTCTGGCCTAATGGTTAAGGTCTTAACTCTTACTCTGGCCTACTGGTTAAGGTCTTAACTCTTACTCTGGCCTAATAGCTAAGGTCTTAACTCTTACTCTGGCCTAATAGCAAAGGTCTTAGACTCGTAATCTGGCCTAATGGTTAAGGTCTTAACTCTTACTCTGGCCTAATAGTTAAGGTCTTAACTCTTACTCTGGCCTAATAGCTAAGGTCTTAGACTCTTACTATGGCCTACAGGTTAAGGTCTTAACTCTTACTCTGGCCTACTGGTTAAGGTCTTAACTCTTACTCTGGCCTAATAGCTAAGGTCTTAGACTCGTACTATGGCCTACAGGTTAAGGTCTTAACTCTTACTCTGGCCTACTGGTTAAGGTCTTAACTCTTACTCTGGCCCAATAGCTAAGGTCTTAAATCTTACTCTAGCCTAATAGCTAAGGTCTTAGACTCATACTCTGGCCTAATAGCTAAGGTCTTAACTCTTACTCTGGCCTAATAGCTAAGGTCTTAGACTCGTACTCTGGCCTAATGGTTAAGGTCTTAACTCTTACTCTGTCCTACTGGTTAAGGTCTTAACTCTTACTCTGGCCTAATAGCTAAAGTCTTAGACTCATACTCTGGCCTACTGGTTAAGGTCTTAACTCTTACTCTGGCCCAATAGCTAAGGTCTTAAATCTTACTCTGGCCTAATAGCTAAGGTCTTAGACTCATACTCTGGCCTAATAGCTAAGGTCTTAACTCTTACTCTGGCCTAATAGCTAAGGTCTTAGACTCATACTCTGGCCTAATGGTTAAGGTCTTAACTCTTACTCTGTCCTACTGGTTAAGGTCTTAACTCTTACTCTGGCCTAATAGCTAAAGTCTTAGACTCATACTCTGGCCCACTGGTTAAGGTCTTAACTCTTACTCTGGCCCAATAGCTAAGTTCTTAAATCTTACTCTGGCCTAATAGCTAAGGTCTTAGACTCATACTCTGGCCTAATAGCTAAGGTCTTAACTCTTACTCTGGCCTAATAGCTAAGGTCTTAGACTCGTACTCTGGCCTAATGGTTAAGGTCTTAACTCTTACTCTGTCCTACTGGTTAAGGTCTTAACTCTTACTCTGGCCTAATAGCTAAGGTCTTAATACTTACTCTGGCCTAATGGTTAAGGTCTTAACTCTTACTCTGGCCTACTGGTTAAGGTCTTAACTCTTACTCTGGCCTAATAGGTAAGGGCTTAGACTCGTACTCTGGCCTACTGGTTAAGGTCTTAACTCTTACTCTGGCCTAATAGCTAAGGTCTTAACTCTTACTCTGGCCTAATAGCAAAGGTATTAGACTCGTAATCTGGCCTAATGGTTAAGGTCTTAACTCTTACTCTGGCCTAAAAGCTAAGGTCCTAACTCTTACTCTGGCCTAATAGCTAAGGTCTTAGACTCGTACTCTGGCCTAATGGTTAAGGTCTTAACTCTTACACTGGCCTACTGGTTAAGGTCTTAACTCTTATTCTGGCCTAATAGCTAATGTCTCAGACTCGTACTCTGGCCTAATGGTTAAGGTCTTAACTCTTACTCTGGCCTACTGGTTAAAGTCTTAACTCTTACTCTGGCCTAATAGCTAAGGTCTTAGACTCGTACTCTGGCCTAATGGTTAAGGTCTTAACTCTTACTCTGGCCTATTGCTTAAGGTCTTAACTCTTACTCTGGCCTAATAACTAAGTTCTTAACTCTTACTCTGGCCTAATAGCTAAGGTCTTAACTCTTACTCTGGCCTAATAGATAAGGTCTCAACTCTTACTCTGGCCTAATAGCTAAGGTCTTAGACTCGTACTCTGGCCTAATGGTTAAGGTCTTAGCTCTTACTCTGGCCTACTGGTTAAGGTCTTAACTCTTACTCTGGCCTAATAGCTAAGGGCTTAGACGCGTATTCTGGCCTAATGGTTAAGGTCTTAACTCTTACTCTGGCCTACTGGTTAAGGTCTTAACTCTTACTCTGGCCTAATAGCTAAGGTCTTAACTCTTACTCTGGCCTAATAGCAAAGGTCTTAGACTCGTAATCTGGCCTAATGGTTAAGGTCTTAACTCTTACTCTGGCCTAATAGTTAAGGTCTTAACTCTTACTCTGGCCTAATAGCTAAGGTCTTAGACTCTTACTATGGCCTACAGGTTAAGGTCTTAACTCTTACTCTGGCCTACTGGTTAAGGTCTTAACTCTTACTCTGGCCTAATAGCTAAGGTCTTAGACTCGTACTATGGCCTACAGGTTAAGGTCTTAACTCTTACTCTGGCCTACTGGTTAAGGTCTTAACTCTTACTCTGGCCTAATAGCTAAGGTCTTAACTCTTACTCTGGCCTACTGGTTAAGGTCTTAACTCTTACTCTGGCCTAATAGCTAAGGTCTTAACTCTTATGCTGGCCTAATAGCTAAGGTCTTAACTCTTACTCTGGACGAATAGCTAAGGTCTTAGACTCGTACTCTGGCCTAATGGTTAAGGTCTTAACTCTTACTCTGGCCTAATAGCTAAGGTCTTAACTCTTACTCTGGCCTAATAGCTAAGGTCTTAGACTTGTACTCTGGCCTAATGGTTAAGGTCTTAACTCTTACTCTGGCCTAATAGCTAAGGTCTTAGACTGGTACTCTGGCCTAATAGCTAAGGTCTTAGACTGGTACTCTGGACTAATAGCTAAGGTCTTAGACTCGTACTCTGACCTACTGGTTAAGGTCTTAACTCGTACTCTGGCCTAATAGCTAAGGTCTTAGACTTGTACTCTGGCCTACTGGTCAAGGTCTTAACTCTTACTCTGGAATACTGGTTAAGGTCTTAACTCTTACTTTGGCCTACTGGTTAAGGTCTTAACTCCTACTCTGGCCTACTGGTTAAGGTCTTAACTCTTACTCTGGCCTAATAGCTAAGGTCTTAACTCTTACTCTGGCCTAATAGCTAAGGTCTTAGACTCATACTCTGGCCTAATGGTTAAGGTCTTAACTCTTACTCTGGCCTACTGGTTAAGGTCTTAACTCTTACTCTGGCCTAATAGCTAAAGTCTTAGACTCATACTCTGGCCTAATGGTTAAGGTCTTAACTCTTACTCTGGCCTATTGGTTAAGGTCTTAACTCTTACTCTGGCCTAATAACTAAGGTCTTAACTCTTACTCTGGCCTAATAGCTAAGGTCTTGACACTTACTCTGGCCTAATAGCTAAGGTCTTAACTCTTACTCTGGCCTAATAGCTAAGGTCTTAGACTCATACTCTGGCCTAATGGTTAAGGTCTTAACTCTTACTCTGGCCTAATAGCTAAGGCCTTAACTCTTACTCTGGCCTAATAGCTAAGGTCTTAGACTCGTACTATGGCCTACAGGTTAAGGTCTTAACTCGTACTCTGGCCTAATGGTTAAGGTATTAACTCTTACTCTGGCCTACTGGTTAAGGTCTTAACTCTTACTCTGGCATACTGGTTAAGGTCTTAACTCTTACTCTGGCCTAATAACTAAGGTCTTAACTCTTACTCTGGCCTAATAGCTAAGGTCTTAACACTTACTCTGGCCTAATAGCTAAGGTCTTAACTCTTACTCTGGCCTAATAGCTAAGGTCTTAGACTCATACTCTGGCCTAATGGTTAAGGTCTTAACTCTTACTCTGGCCTAATAGCTAAGGTCTTAACTCTTACGCTGGCCTAATAGCTAAGGTCTTAACTCTTACTCTGGCCGAATAGCTAAGGTCTTAGACTCGTACTCTGGCCTAATGGTTAAGGTCTTAACTCTTACTCTGGCCTAATAGCTAAGGTCTTAACTCTTACTCTGGCCTAATAACTAAGGTCTTAGACTCATATTCCGGCCTAATGTTTAAGGTCTTAACTCTTACTCTGGCTGAATAGCTAAGGTCTTAGACTGGTACTCTGGCCTAATAGCTAAGGTCTTAGACTCGTACTCTGACCTACTGGTTAAGGTCTTAACTCGTACTCTGGCCTAATAGATAAGGTCTTAGACTCGTACTCTGGCCTACTGGTCAAGGTCTTAACGCTTACTCTGGAATACTGGTTAAGGTCTTAACTCTTACTTTGGCCTACTGGTTAAGGTCTTAACTCCTACTCTGGCCTACTGGTTAAGGTCTTAACTCTTACTCTGGCCTAATAGCTAAGGTCTTAACTCTTACTCTGGCCTAATAGCTAAGGTCTTAGACTCATACTCTGGCCTAATGGTTAAGGTCTTAACTCTTACTCTGGCCTACTGGTTAAGGTCTTAACTCTTACTCTGGGCTAATAGGTAAGGGCTTAGACTCGTACTCTGGCCTAATGGTTAAGGTCTTAACTCTTACTCTGGCCTACTGGTTAAGGTCTTAACTCTTACTCTGGCCTAATAGCTAAGGTCCTAACTCTTACTCTGGCCTAATAGCTAAGGTCTTAACTCTTACTCTGGCCTAATAGCTAAGGTCTTAGACTCATACTCTGGCCTAATGGTTAAGGTCTTAACTCTTACTCTGGCCTACTGGTTAAGGTCTTAACTCTTACTCTGGCCTAATAGCTAAAGTCTTAGACTCATACTCTGGCCTAATGGTTAAGGTCTTAACTCTTACTCTGGCCTATTGGTTAAGGTCTTAACTCTTACTCTGGCCTAATAACTAAGGTCTTAACTCTTACTCTGGCCTAATAGCTAAGGTCTTAACACTTACTCTGGCCTAATAGCTAAGGTCTTAACTCTTACTCTGGCCTAATAGCTAAGGTCTTAGACTCATACTCTGGCCTAATGGTTAAGGTCTTAACTCTTACTCTGGCCTAATAGCTAAGGCCTTAACTCTTACTCTGGCCTAATAGCTAAGGTCTTAGACTCGTACTATGGCCTACAGGTTAAGGTCTTAACTCGTACTCTGGCCTAATGGTTAAGGTATTAACTCTTACTCTGGCCTACTGGTAAAGGTCTTAACTCTTACTCTGGCATACTGGTTAAGGTCTTAACTCTTACTCTGGCCTAATAGCTAAGGTCTTAACTCTTACGCTGGCCTAATAGCTAAGGTCTTAACTCTTACTCTGGACGAATAGCTAAGGTCTTAGACTCGTACTCTGGCCTAATGGTTAAGGTGTTAACTCTTAAACTGGCCTACTGGTTAAGGTCTTAACTCTTACTCTGGCCTAATAGCTAAGGTCTTAGACTCATACTCTGGCCTAATGTTTAAGGTCTTAACTCTTACTCTGGCCTAATAGCTAAGGTCTTAGACTGGTACTCTGGCCTAATAGCTAAGGTCTTAGACTCGTACTCTGACCTACTGGTTAAGGTCTTAACTCGTAATCTGGCCTAATAGCTAAGGTCTTAGACTCGTACTCTGGCCTACTGGTCAAGGTCTTAACTCTTACTCTGGAATACTGGTTAAGGTCTTAACTCTTACTTTGGCCTACTGGTTAAGGTCTTAACTCCTACTCTGGCCTACTGGTTAAGGTCTTAACTCTTACTCTGGCCCAATAGCTAAGGTCTTAAATCTTACTCTAGCCTAATAGCTAAGGTCTTAGACTCATACTCTGGCCTAATAGCTAAGGTCTTAACTCTTACTCTGGCCTAATAGCTAAGGTCTTAGACTCGTACTCTGGCCTAATGGTTAAGGTCTTAACTCTTACTCTGTCCTACTGGTTAAGGTCTTAACTCTTACTCTGGCCTAATAGCTAAAGTCTTAGACTCATACTCTGGCCTACTGGTTAAGGTCTTAACTCTTACTCTGGCCCAATAGCTAAGGTCTTAAATCTTACTCTGGCCTAATAGCTAAGGTCTTAGACTCATACTCTGGCCTAATAGCTAAGGTCTTAACTCTTACTCTGGCCTAATAGCTAAGGTCTTAGACTCATACTCTGGCCTAATGGTTAAGGTCTTAACTCTTACTCTGTCCTACTGGTTAAAGTCTTAACTCTTACTCTGGCCTAATAGCTAAAGTCTTAGACTCATACTCTGGCCCACTGGTTAAGGTCTTAACTCTTACTCTGGCCCAATAGCTAAGTTCTTAAATCTTACTCTGGCCTAATAGCTAAGGTCTTAGACTCATACTCTGGCCTAATAGCTAAGGTCTTAACTCGTACTCTGGCCTAATAGATAAGGTCTTAGACTCGTACTCTGGCCTACTGGTCAAGGTCTTAACGCTTACTCTGGAATACTGGTTAAGGTCTTAACTCTTACTTTGGCCTACTGGTTAAGGTCTTAACTCCTACTCTGGCCTACTGGTTAAGGTCTTAACTCTTACTCTGGCCTAATAGCTAAGGTCTTAACTCTTACTCTGGCCTAATAGCTAAGGTCTTAGACTCATACTCTGGCCTAATGGTTAAGGTCTTAACTCTTACTCTGGCCTACTGGTTAAGGTCTTAACTCTTACTCTGGGCTAATAGGTAAGGGCTTAGACTCGTACTCTGGCCTAATGGTTAAGGTCTTAACTCTTACTCTGGCCTACTGGTTAAGGTCTTAACTCTTACTCTGGCCTAATAGCTAAGGTCCTAACTCTTACTCTGGCCTAATAGCTAAGGTCTTAACTCTTACTCTGGCCTAATAGCTAAGGTCTTAGACTCATACTCTGGCCTAATGGTTAAGGTCTTAACTCTTACTCTGGCCTACTGGTTAAGGTCTTAACTCTTACTCTGGCCTAATAGCTAAAGTCTTAGACTCATACTCTGGCCTAATGGTTAAGGTCTTAACTCTTACTCTGGCCTATTGGTTAAGGTCTTAACTCTTACTCTGGCCTAATAACTAAGGTCTTAACTCTTACTCTGGCCTAATAGCTAAGGTCTTAACACTTACTCTGGCCTAATAGCTAAGGTCTTAACTCTTACTCTGGCCTAATAGCTAAGGTCTTAGACTCATACTCTGGCCTAATGGTTAAGGTCTTAACTCTTACTCTGGCCTAATAGCTAAGGCCTTAACTCTTACTCTGGCCTAATAGCTAAGGTCTTAGACTCGTACTATGGCCTACAGGTTAAGGTCTTAACTCGTACTCTGGCCTAATGGTTAAGGTATTAACTCTTACTCTGGCCTACTGGTAAAGGTCTTAACTCTTACTCTGGCATACTGGTTAAGGTCTTAACTCTTACTCTGGCCTAATAGCTAAGGTCTTAACTCTTACGCTGGCCTAATAGCTAAGGTCTTAACTCTTACTCTGGACGAATAGCTAAGGTCTTAGACTCGTACTCTGGCCTAATGGTTAAGGTGTTAACTCTTAAACTGGCCTACTGGTTAAGGTCTTAACTCTTACTCTGGCCTAATAGCTAAGGTCTTAGACTCATACTCTGGCCTAATGTTTAAGGTCTTAACTCTTACTCTGGCCTAATAGCTAAGGTCTTAGACTGGTACTCTGGCCTAATAGCTAAGGTCTTAGACTCGTACTCTGACCTACTGGTTAAGGTCTTAACTCGTAATCTGGCCTAATAGCTAAGGTCTTAGACTCGTACTCTGGCCTACTGGTCAAGGTCTTAACTCTTACTCTGGAATACTGGTTAAGGTCTTAACTCTTACTTTGGCCTACTGGTTAAGGTCTTAACTCCTACTCTGGCCTACTGGTTAAGGTCTTAACTCTTACTCTGGCCCAATAGCTAAGGTCTTAAATCTTACTCTAGCCTAATAGCTAAGGTCTTAGACTCATACTCTGGCCTAATAGCTAAGGTCTTAACTCTTACTCTGGCCTAATAGCTAAGGTCTTAGACTCGTACTCTGGCCTAATGGTTAAGGTCTTAACTCTTACTCTGTCCTACTGGTTAAGGTCTTAACTCTTACTCTGGCCTAATAGCTAAAGTCTTAGACTCATACTCTGGCCTACTGGTTAAGGTCTTAACTCTTACTCTGGCCCAATAGCTAAGGTCTTAAATCTTACTCTGGCCTAATAGCTAAGGTCTTAGACTCATACTCTGGCCTAATAGCTAAGGTCTTAACTCTTACTCTGGCCTAATAGCTAAGGTCTTAGACTCATACTCTGGCCTAATGGTTAAGGTCTTAACTCTTACTCTGTCCTACTGGTTAAGGTCTTAACTCTTACTCTGGCCTAATAGCTAAAGTCTTAGACTCATACTCTGGCCCACTGGTTAAGGTCTTAACTCTTACTCTGGCCCAATAGCTAAGTTCTTAAATCTTACTCTGGCCTAATAGCTAAGGTCTTAGACTCATACTCTGGCCTAATAGCTAAGGTCTTAACTCTTACTCTGGCCTAATAGCTAAGGTCTTAGACTCGTACTCTGGCCTAATGGTTAAGGTCTTAACTCTTACTCTGTCCTACTGGTTAAGGTCTTAACTCTTACTCTGGCCTAATAGCTAAGGTCTTAATACTTACTCTGGCCTAATGGTTAAGGTCTTAACTCTTACTCTGGCCTACTGGTTAAGGTCTTAACTCTTACTCTGGCCTAATAGGTAAGGGCTTAGACTCGTACTCTGGCCTACTGGTTAAGGTCTTAACTCTTACTCTGGCCTAATAGCTAAGGTCTTAACTCTTACTCTGGCCTAATAGCAAAGGTATTAGACTCGTAATCTGGCCTAATGGTTAAGGTCTTAACTCTTACTCTGGCCTAAAAGCTAAGGTCCTAACTCTTACTCTGGCCTAATAGCTAAGGTCTTAGACTCGTACTCTGGCCTAATGGTTAAGGTCTTAACTCTTACACTGGCCTACTGGTTAAGGTCTTAACTCTTATTCTGGCCTAATAGCTAATGTCTCAGACTCGTACTCTGGCCTAATGGTTAAGGTCTTAACTCTTACTCTGGCCTACTGGTTAAAGTCTTAACTCTTACTCTGGCCTAATAGCTAAGGTCTTAGACTCGTACTCTGGCCTAATGGTTAAGGTCTTAACTCTTACTCTGGCCTATTGCTTAAGGTCTTAACTCTTACTCTGGCCTAATAACTAAGTTCTTAACTCTTACTCTGGCCTAATAGCTAAGGTCTTAACTCTTACTCTGGCCTAATAGATAAGGTCTCAACTCTTACTCTGGCCTAATAGCTAAGGTCTTAGACTCGTACTCTGGCCTAATGGTTAAGGTCTTAGCTCTTACTCTGGCCTACTGGTTAAGGTCTTAACTCTTACTCTGGCCTAATAGCTAAGGGCTTAGACGCGTATTCTGGCCTAATGGTTAAGGTCTTAACTCTTACTCTGGCCTACTGGTTAAGGTCTTAACTCTTACTCTGGCCTAATAGCTAAGGTCTTAACTCTTACTCTGGCCTAATAGCAAAGGTCTTAGACTCGTAATCTGGCCTAATGGTTAAGGTCTTAACTCTTACTCTGGCCTAATAGTTAAGGTCTTAACTCTTACTCTGGCCTAATAGCTAAGGTCTTAGACTCTTACTATGGCCTACAGGTTAAGGTCTTAACTCTTACTCTGGCCTACTGGTTAAGGTCTTAACTCTTACTCTGGCCTAATAGCTAAGGTCTTAGACTCGTACTATGGCCTACAGGTTAAGGTCTTAACTCTTACTCTGGCCTACTGGTTAAGGTCTTAACTCTTACTCTGGCCTAATAGCTAAGGTCTTAACTCTTACTCTGGCCTACTGGTTAAGGTCTTAACTCTTACTCTGGCCTAATAGCTAAGGTCTTAACTCTTATGCTGGCCTAATAGCTAAGGTCTTAACTCTTACTCTGGACGAATAGCTAAGGTCTTAGACTCGTACTCTGGCCTAATGGTTAAGGTCTTAACTCTTACTCTGGCCTAATAGCTAAGGTCTTAACTCTTACTCTGGCCTAATAGCTAAGGTCTTAGACTTGTACTCTGGCCTAATGGTTAAGGTCTTAACTCTTACTCTGGCCTAATAGCTAAGGTCTTAGACTGGTACTCTGGCCTAATAGCTAAGGTCTTAGACTGGTACTCTGGACTAATAGCTAAGGTCTTAGACTCGTACTCTGACCTACTGGTTAAGGTCTTAACTCGTACTCTGGCCTAATAGCTAAGGTCTTAGACTTGTACTCTGGCCTACTGGTCAAGGTCTTAACTCTTACTCTGGAATACTGGTTAAGGTCTTAACTCTTACTTTGGCCTACTGGTTAAGGTCTTAACTCCTACTCTGGCCTACTGGTTAAGGTCTTAACTCTTACTCTGGCCTAATAGCTAAGGTCTTAACTCTTACTCTGGCCTAATAGCTAAGGTCTTAGACTCATACTCTGGCCTAATGGTTAAGGTCTTAACTCTTACTCTGGCCTACTGGTTAAGGTCTTAACTCTTACTCTGGCCTAATAGCTAAAGTCTTAGACTCATACTCTGGCCTAATGGTTAAGGTCTTAACTCTTACTCTGGCCTATTGGTTAAGGTCTTAACTCTTACTCTGGCCTAATAACTAAGGTCTTAACTCTTACTCTGGCCTAATAGCTAAGGTCTTGACACTTACTCTGGCCTAATAGCTAAGGTCTTAACTCTTACTCTGGCCTAATAGCTAAGGTCTTAGACTCATACTCTGGCCTAATGGTTAAGGTCTTAACTCTTACTCTGGCCTAATAGCTAAGGCCTTAACTCTTACTCTGGCCTAATAGCTAAGGTCTTAGACTCGTACTATGGCCTACAGGTTAAGGTCTTAACTCGTACTCTGGCCTAATGGTTAAGGTATTAACTCTTACTCTGGCCTACTGGTTAAGGTCTTAACTCTTACTCTGGCATACTGGTTAAGGTCTTAACTCTTACTCTGGCCTAATAGCTATGGTCTTAACTCTTACGCTGGCCTAATAGCTAAGGTCTTAACTCTTACTCTGGACGAATAGCTAAGGTCTTAGACTCGTACTCTGGCCTAATGGTTAAGGTCTTAACTCTTACTCTGGCCTAATAGCTAAGGTCTTAACTCTTACTCTGGCCTAATAGCTAAGGTCTTAGACTTGTACTCTGGCCTAATGGTTAAGGTCTTAACTCTTACTCTGGCCTAATAGCTAAGGTCTTAGACTGGTACTCTGGCCTAATAGCTAAGGTCTTAGACTGGTACTCTGGACTAATAGCTAAGGTCTTAGACTCGTACTCTGACCTACTGGTTAAGGTCTTAACTCGTACTCTGGCCTAATAGCTAAGGTCTTAGACTTGTACTCTGGCCTACTGGTAAAGGTCTTAACTCTTACTCTGGAATACTGGTTAAGGTCTTAACTCTTACTTTGGCCTACTGGTTAAGGTCTTAACTCCTACTCTGGCCTACTGGTTAAGGTCTTAACTCTTACTCTGGCCTAATAGCTAAGGTCTTAACTCTTACTCTGGCCTAATAGCTAAGGTCTTAGACTCATACTCTGGCCTAATGGTTAAGGTCTTAACTCTTACTCTGGCCTACTGGTTAAGGTCTTAACTCTTACTCTGGCCTAATAGCTAAAGTCTTAGACTCATACTCTGGCCTAATGGTTAAGGTCTTAACTCTTACTCTGGCCTATTGGTTAAGGTCTTAACTCTTACTCTGGCCTAATAACTAAGGTCTTAACTCTTACTCTGGCCTAATAGCTAAGGTCTTAACACTTACTCTGGCCTAATAGCTAAGGTCTTAACTCTTACTCTGGTCTAATAGCTAAGGTCTTAGACTCATACTCTGGCCTAATGGTTAAGGTCTTAACTCTTACTCTGGCCTAATAGCTAAGGTCTTAACTCTTACGCTGGCCTAATAGCTAAGGTCTTAACTCTTACTCTGGCCGAATAGCTAAGGTCTTAGACTCGTACTCTGGCCTAATGGTTAAGGTCTTAACTCTTACTCTGGCCTAATAGCTAAGGTCTTAACTCTTACTCTGGCCTAATAACTAAGGTCTTAGACTCATATTCCGGCCTAATGTTTAAGGTCTTAACTCTTACTCTGGCTGAATAGCTAAGGTCTTAGACTGGTACTCTGGCCTAATAGCTAAGGTCTTAGACTCGTACTCTGACCTACTGGTTAAGGTCTTAACTCGTACTCTGGCCTAATAGATAAGGTCTTAGACTCGTACTCTGGCCTACTGGTCAAGGTCTTAACGCTTACTCTGGAATACTGGTTAAGGTCTTAACTCTTACTTTGGCCTACTGGTTAAGGTCTTAACTCCTACTCTGGCCTACTGGTTAAGGTCTTAACTCTTACTCTGGCCTAATAGCTAAGGTCTTAACTCTTACTCTGGCCTAATAGCTAAGGTCTTAGACTCATACTCTGGCCTAATGGTTAAGGTCTTAACTCTTACTCTGGCCTACTGGTTAAGGTCTTAACTCTTACTCTGGGCTAATAGGTAAGGGCTTAGACTCTTACTCTGGCCTAATGGTTAAGGTCTTAACTCTTACTCTGGCCTACTGGTTAAGGTCTTAACTCTTACTCTGGCCTAATAGCTAAGGTCCTAACTCTTACTCTGGCCTAATAGCTAAGGTCTTAACTCTTACTCTGGCCTAATAGCTAAGGTCTTAGACTCATACTCTGGCCTAATGGTTAAGGTCTTAACTCTTACTCTGGCCTACTGGTTAAGGTCTTAACTCTTACTCTGGCCTAATAGCTAAAGTCTTAGACTCATACTCTGGCCTAATGGTTAAGGTCTTAACTCTTACTCTGGCCTATTGGTTAAGGTCTTAACTCTTACTCTGGCCTAATAACTAAGGTCTTAACTCTTACTCTGGCCTAATAGCTAAGGTCTTAACACTTACTCTGGCCTAATAGCTAAGGTCTTAACTCTTACTCTGGCCTAATAGCTAAGGTCTTAGACTCATACTCTGGCCTAATGGTTAAGGTCTTAACTCTTACTCTGGCCTAATAGCTAAGGCCTTAACTCTTACTCTGGCCTAATAGCTAAGGTCTTAGACTCGTACTATGGCCTACAGGTTAAGGTCTTAACTCGTACTCTGGCCTAATGGTTAAGGTATTAACTCTTACTCTGGCCTACTGGTAAAGGTCTTAACTCTTACTCTGGCATACTGGTTAAGGTCTTAACTCTTACTCTGGCCTAATAGCTAAGGTCTTAACTCTTACGCTGGCCTAATAGCTAAGGTCTTAACTCTTACTCTGGACGAATAGCTAAGGTCTTAGACTCGTACTCTGGCCTAATGGTTAAGGTCTTAACTCTTACTCTGGCCTAATAGCTAAGGTCTTAACTCTTACTCTGGCCTAATAGCTAAGGTCTTAGACTTGTACTCTGGCCTAATGGTTAAGGTCTTAACTCTTACTCTGGCCTAATAGCTAAGGTCTTAGACTGGTACTCTGGCCTAATAGCTAAGGTCTTAGACTGGTACTCTGGACTAATAGCTAAGGTCTTAGACTCGTACTCTGACCTACTGGTTAAGGTCTTAACTCGTACTCTGGCCTAATAGCTAAGGTCTTAGACTTGTACTCTGGCCTACTGGTAAAGGTCTTAACTCTTACTCTAGAATACTGGTTAAGGTCTTAACTCTTACTTTGGCCTACTGGTTAAGGTCTTAACTCCTACTCTGGCCTACTGGTTAAGGTCTTAACTCTTACTCTGGCCTAATAGCTAAGGTCTTAACTCTTACTCTGGCCTAATAGCTAAGGTCTTAGACTCATACTCTGGCCTAATGGTTAAGGTCTTAACTCTTACTCTGGCCTACTGGTTAAGGTCTTAACTCTTACTCTGGCCTAATAGCTAAAGTCTTAGACTCATACTCTGGCCTAATGGTTAAGGTCTTAACTCTTACTCTGGCCTATTGGTTAAGGTCTTAACTCTTACTCTGGCCTAATAACTAAGGTCTTAACTCTTACTCTGGCCTAATAGCTAAGGTCTTAACACTTACTCTGGCCTAATAGCTAAGGTCTTAACTCTTACTCTGGCCTAATAGCTAAGGTCTTAGACTCATACTCTGGCCTAATGGTTAAGGTCTTAACTCTTACTCTGGCCTAATAGCTAAGGTCTTAACTCTTACGCTGGCCTAATAGCTAAGGTCTTAACTCTTACTCTGGCCGAATAGCTAAGGTCTTAGACTCGTACTCTGGCCTAATGGTTAAGGTCTTAACTCTTACTCTGGCCTAATAGCTAAGGTCTTAACTCTTACTCTGGCCTAATAACTAAGGTCTTAGACTCATATTCCGGCCTAATGTTTAAGGTCTTAACTCTTACTCTGGCTGAATAGCTAAGGTCTTAGACTGGTACTCTGGCCTAATAGCTAAGGTCTTAGACTCGTACTCTGACCTACTGGTTAAGGTCTTAACTCGTACTCTGGCCTAATAGATAAGGTCTTAGACTCGTACTCTGGCCTACTGGTCAAGGTCTTAACGCTTACTCTGGAATACTGGTTAAGGTCTTAACTCTTACTTTGGCCTACTGGTTAAGGTCTTAACTCCTACTCTGGCCTACTGGTTAAGGTCTTAACTCTTACTCTGGCCTAATAGCTAAGGTCTTAACTCTTACTCTGGCCTAATAGCTAAGGTCTTAGACTCATACTCTGGCCTAATGGTTAAGGTCTTAACTCTTACTCTGGCCTACTGGTTAAGGTCTTAACTCTTACTCTGGGCTAATAGGTAAGGGCTTAGACTCGTACTCTGGCCTAATGGTTAAGGTCTTAACTCTTACTCTGACCTACTGGTTAAGGTCTTAACTCTTACTCTGGCCTAATAGCTAAGGTCCTAACTCTTACTCTGGCCTAATAGCTAAGGTCTTAACTCTTACTCTGGCCTAATAGCTAAGGTCTTAGACTCGTACTCTGGCCTAATGGTTAAGGTCTTAACTCTTACTCTGTCCTACTGGTTAAGGTCTTAACTCTTACTCTGGCCTAATAGCTAAAGTCTTAGACTCATACTCTGGCCTACTGGTTAAGGTCTTAACTCTTACTCTGGCCCAATAGCTAAGGTCTTAAATCTTACTCTGGCCTAATAGCTAAGGTCTTAGACTCATACTCTGGCCTAATAGCTAAGGTCTTAACTCTTACTCTGGCCTAATAGCTAAGGTCTTAGACTCATACTCTGGCCTAATGGTTAAGGTCTTAACTCTTACTCTGTCCTACTGGTTAAGGTCTTAACTCTTACTCTGGCCTAATAGCTAAAGTCTTAGACTCATACTCTGGCCCACTGGTTAAGGTCTTAACTCTTACTCTGGCCCAATAGCTAAGTTCTTAAATCTTACTCTGGCCTAATAGCTAAGGTCTTAGACTCATACTCTGGCCTAATAGCTAAGGTCTTAACTCTTACTCTGGCCTAATAGCTAAGGTCTTAGACTCGTACTCTGGCCTAATGGTTAAGGTCTTAACTCTTACTCTGTCCTACTGGTTAAGGTCTTAACTCTTACTCTGGCCTAATAGCTAAGGTCTTAATACTTACTCTGGCCTAATGGTTAAGGTCTTAACTCTTACTCTGGCCTACTGGTTAAGGTCTTAACTCTTACTCTGGCCTAATAGGTAAGGGCTTAGACTCGTACTCTGGCCTACTGGTTAAGGTCTTAACTCTTACTCTGGCCTAATAGCTAAGGTCTTAACTCTTACTCTGGCCTAATAGCAAAGGTATTAGACTCGTAATCTGGCCTAATGGTTAAGGTCTTAACTCTTACTCTGGCCTAAAAGCTAAGGTCCTAACTCTTACTCTGGCCTAATAGCTAAGGTCTTAGACTCGTACTCTGGCCTAATGGTTAAGGTCTTAACTCTTACACTGGCCTACTGGTTAAGGTCTTAACTCTTATTCTGGCCTAATAGCTAATGTCTCAGACTCGTACTCTGGCCTAATGGTTAAGGTCTTAACTCTTACTCTGGCCTACTGGTTAAAGTCTTAACTCTTACTCTGGCCTAATAGCTAAGGTCTTAGACTCGTACTCTGGCCTAATGGTTAAGGTCTTAACTCTTACTCTGGCCTATTGCTTAAGGTCTTAACTCTTACTCTGGCCTAATAACTAAGTTCTTAACTCTTACTCTGGCCTAATAGCTAAGGTCTTAACTCTTACTCTGGCCTAATAGATAAGGTCTCAACTCTTACTCTGGCCTAATAGCTAAGGTCTTAGACTCGTACTCTGGCCTAATGGTTAAGGTCTTAGCTCTTACTCTGGCCTACTGGTTAAGGTCTTAACTCTTACTCTGGCCTAATAGCTAAGGGCTTAGACGCGTATTCTGGCCTAATGGTTAAGGTCTTAACTCTTACTCTGGCCTACTGGTTAAGGTCTTAACTCTTACTCTGGCCTAATAGCTAAGGTCTTAACTCTTACTCTGGCCTAATAGCAAAGGTCTTAGACTCGTAATCTGGCCTAATGGTTAAGGTCTTAACTCTTACTCTGGCCTAATAGTTAAGGTCTTAACTCTTACTCTGGCCTAATAGCTAAGGTCTTAGACTCTTACTATGGCCTACAGGTTAAGGTCTTAACTCTTACTCTGGCCTACTGGTTAAGGTCTTAACTCTTACTCTGGCCTAATAGCTAAGGTCTTAGACTCGTACTATGGCCTACAGGTTAAGGTCTTAACTCTTACTCTGGCCTACTGGTTAAGGTCTTAACTCTTACTCTGGCCTAATAGCTAAGGTCTTAACTCTTACTCTGGCCTACTGGTTAAGGTCTTAACTCTTACTCTGGCCTAATAGCTAAGGTCTTAACTCTTATGCTGGCCTAATAGCTAAGGTCTTAACTCTTACTCTGGACGAATAGCTAAGGTCTTAGACTCGTACTCTGGCCTAATGGTTAAGGTCTTAACTCTTACTCTGGCCTAATAGCTAAGGTCTTAACTCTTACTCTGGCCTAATAGCTAAGGTCTTAGACTTGTACTCTGGCCTAATGGTTAAGGTCTTAACTCTTACTCTGGCCTAATAGCTAAGGTCTTAGACTGGTACTCTGGCCTAATAGCTAAGGTCTTAGACTGGTACTCTGGACTAATAGCTAAGGTCTTAGACTCGTACTCTGACCTACTGGTTAAGGTCTTAACTCGTACTCTGGCCTAATAGCTAAGGTCTTAGACTTGTACTCTGGCCTACTGGTCAAGGTCTTAACTCTTACTCTGGAATACTGGTTAAGGTCTTAACTCTTACTTTGGCCTACTGGTTAAGGTCTTAACTCCTACTCTGGCCTACTGGTTAAGGTCTTAACTCTTACTCTGGCCTAATAGCTAAGGTCTTAACTCTTACTCTGGCCTAATAGCTAAGGTCTTAGACTCATACTCTGGCCTAATGGTTAAGGTCTTAACTCTTACTCTGGCCTACTGGTTAAGGTCTTAACTCTTACTCTGGCCTAATAGCTAAAGTCTTAGACTCATACTCTGGCCTAATGGTTAAGGTCTTAACTCTTACTCTGGCCTATTGGTTAAGGTCTTAACTCTTACTCTGGCCTAATAACTAAGGTCTTAACTCTTACTCTGGCCTAATAGCTAAGGTCTTGACACTTACTCTGGCCTAATAGCTAAGGTCTTAACTCTTACTCTGGCCTAATAGCTAAGGTCTTAGACTCATACTCTGGCCTAATGGTTAAGGTCTTAACTCTTACTCTGGCCTAATAGCTAAGGCCTTAACTCTTACTCTGGCCTAATAGCTAAGGTCTTAGACTCGTACTATGGCCTACAGGTTAAGGTCTTAACTCGTACTCTGGCCTAATGGTTAAGGTATTAACTCTTACTCTGGCCTACTGGTTAAGGTCTTAACTCTTACTCTGGCATACTGGTTAAGGTCTTAACTCTTACTCTGGCCTAATAGCTATGGTCTTAACTCTTACGCTGGCCTAATAGCTAAGGTCTTAACTCTTACTCTGGACGAATAGCTAAGGTCTTAGACTCGTACTCTGGCCTAATGGTTAAGGTCTTAACTCTTACTCTGGCCTAATAGCTAAGGTCTTAACTCTTACTCTGGCCTAATAGCTAAGGTCTTAGACTTGTACTCTGGCCTAATGGTTAAGGTCTTAACTCTTACTCTGGCCTAATAGCTAAGGTCTTAGACTGGTACTCTGGCCTAATAGCTAAGGTCTTAGACTGGTACTCTGGACTAATAGCTAAGGTCTTAGACTCGTACTCTGACCTACTGGTTAAGGTCTTAACTCGTACTCTGGCCTAATAGCTAAGGTCTTAGACTTGTACTCTGGCCTACTGGTAAAGGTCTTAACTCTTACTCTGGAATACTGGTTAAGGTCTTAACTCTTACTTTGGCCTACTGGTTAAGGTCTTAACTCCTACTCTGGCCTACTGGTTAAGGTCTTAACTCTTACTCTGGCCTAATAGCTAAGGTCTTAACTCTTACTCTGGCCTAATAGCTAAGGTCTTAGACTCATACTCTGGCCTAATGGTTAAGGTCTTAACTCTTACTCTGGCCTACTGGTTAAGGTCTTAACTCTTACTCTGGCCTAATAGCTAAAGTCTTAGACTCATACTCTGGCCTAATGGTTAAGGTCTTAACTCTTACTCTGGCCTATTGGTTAAGGTCTTAACTCTTACTCTGGCCTAATAACTAAGGTCTTAACTCTTACTCTGGCCTAATAGCTAAGGTCTTAACACTTACTCTGGCCTAATAGCTAAGGTCTTAACTCTTACTCTGGTCTAATAGCTAAGGTCTTAGACTCATACTCTGGCCTAATGGTTAAGGTCTTAACTCTTACTCTGGCCTAATAGCTAAGGTCTTAACTCTTACGCTGGCCTAATAGCTAAGGTCTTAACTCTTACTCTGGCCGAATAGCTAAGGTCTTAGACTCGTACTCTGGCCTAATGGTTAAGGTCTTAACTCTTACTCTGGCCTAATAGCTAAGGTCTTAACTCTTACTCTGGCCTAATAACTAAGGTCTTAGACTCATATTCCGGCCTAATGTTTAAGGTCTTAACTCTTACTCTGGCTGAATAGCTAAGGTCTTAGACTGGTACTCTGGCCTAATAGCTAAGGTCTTAGACTCGTACTCTGACCTACTGGTTAAGGTCTTAACTCGTACTCTGGCCTAATAGATAAGGTCTTAGACTCGTACTCTGGCCTACTGGTCAAGGTCTTAACGCTTACTCTGGAATACTGGTTAAGGTCTTAACTCTTACTTTGGCCTACTGGTTAAGGTCTTAACTCCTACTCTGGCCTACTGGTTAAGGTCTTAACTCTTACTCTGGCCTAATAGCTAAGGTCTTAACTCTTACTCTGGCCTAATAGCTAAGGTCTTAGACTCATACTCTGGCCTAATGGTTAAGGTCTTAACTCTTACTCTGGCCTACTGGTTAAGGTCTTAACTCTTACTCTGGGCTAATAGGTAAGGGCTTAGACTCTTACTCTGGCCTAATGGTTAAGGTCTTAACTCTTACTCTGGCCTACTGGTTAAGGTCTTAACTCTTACTCTGGCCTAATAGCTAAGGTCCTAACTCTTACTCTGGCCTAATAGCTAAGGTCTTAACTCTTACTCTGGCCTAATAGCTAAGGTCTTAGACTCATACTCTGGCCTAATGGTTAAGGTCTTAACTCTTACTCTGGCCTACTGGTTAAGGTCTTAACTCTTACTCTGGCCTAATAGCTAAAGTCTTAGACTCATACTCTGGCCTAATGGTTAAGGTCTTAACTCTTACTCTGGCCTATTGGTTAAGGTCTTAACTCTTACTCTGGCCTAATAACTAAGGTCTTAACTCTTACTCTGGCCTAATAGCTAAGGTCTTAACACTTACTCTGGCCTAATAGCTAAGGTCTTAACTCTTACTCTGGCCTAATAGCTAAGGTCTTAGACTCATACTCTGGCCTAATGGTTAAGGTCTTAACTCTTACTCTGGCCTAATAGCTAAGGCCTTAACTCTTACTCTGGCCTAATAGCTAAGGTCTTAGACTCGTACTATGGCCTACAGGTTAAGGTCTTAACTCGTACTCTGGCCTAATGGTTAAGGTATTAACTCTTACTCTGGCCTACTGGTAAAGGTCTTAACTCTTACTCTGGCATACTGGTTAAGGTCTTAACTCTTACTCTGGCCTAATAGCTAAGGTCTTAACTCTTACGCTGGCCTAATAGCTAAGGTCTTAACTCTTACTCTGGACGAATAGCTAAGGTCTTAGACTCGTACTCTGGCCTAATGGTTAAGGTCTTAACTCTTACTCTGGCCTAATAGCTAAGGTCTTAACTCTTACTCTGGCCTAATAGCTAAGGTCTTAGACTTGTACTCTGGCCTAATGGTTAAGGTCTTAACTCTTACTCTGGCCTAATAGCTAAGGTCTTAGACTGGTACTCTGGCCTAATAGCTAAGGTCTTAGACTGGTACTCTGGACTAATAGCTAAGGTCTTAGACTCGTACTCTGACCTACTGGTTAAGGTCTTAACTCGTACTCTGGCCTAATAGCTAAGGTCTTAGACTTGTACTCTGGCCTACTGGTAAAGGTCTTAACTCTTACTCTAGAATACTGGTTAAGGTCTTAACTCTTACTTTGGCCTACTGGTTAAGGTCTTAACTCCTACTCTGGCCTACTGGTTAAGGTCTTAACTCTTACTCTGGCCTAATAGCTAAGGTCTTAACTCTTACTCTGGCCTAATAGCTAAGGTCTTAGACTCATACTCTGGCCTAATGGTTAAGGTCTTAACTCTTACTCTGGCCTACTGGTTAAGGTCTTAACTCTTACTCTGGCCTAATAGCTAAAGTCTTAGACTCATACTCTGGCCTAATGGTTAAGGTCTTAACTCTTACTCTGGCCTATTGGTTAAGGTCTTAACTCTTACTCTGGCCTAATAACTAAGGTCTTAACTCTTACTCTGGCCTAATAGCTAAGGTCTTAACACTTACTCTGGCCTAATAGCTAAGGTCTTAACTCTTACTCTGGCCTAATAGCTAAGGTCTTAGACTCATACTCTGGCCTAATGGTTAAGGTCTTAACTCTTACTCTGGCCTAATAGCTAAGGTCTTAACTCTTACGCTGGCCTAATAGCTAAGGTCTTAACTCTTACTCTGGCCGAATAGCTAAGGTCTTAGACTCGTACTCTGGCCTAATGGTTAAGGTCTTAACTCTTACTCTGGCCTAATAGCTAAGGTCTTAACTCTTACTCTGGCCTAATAACTAAGGTCTTAGACTCATATTCCGGCCTAATGTTTAAGGTCTTAACTCTTACTCTGGCTGAATAGCTAAGGTCTTAGACTGGTACTCTGGCCTAATAGCTAAGGTCTTAGACTCGTACTCTGACCTACTGGTTAAGGTCTTAACTCGTACTCTGGCCTAATAGATAAGGTCTTAGACTCGTACTCTGGCCTACTGGTCAAGGTCTTAACGCTTACTCTGGAATACTGGTTAAGGTCTTAACTCTTACTTTGGCCTACTGGTTAAGGTCTTAACTCCTACTCTGGCCTACTGGTTAAGGTCTTAACTCTTACTCTGGCCTAATAGCTAAGGTCTTAACTCTTACTCTGGCCTAATAGCTAAGGTCTTAGACTCATACTCTGGCCTAATGGTTAAGGTCTTAACTCTTACTCTGGCCTACTGGTTAAGGTCTTAACTCTTACTCTGGGCTAATAGGTAAGGGCTTAGACTCGTACTCTGGCCTAATGGTTAAGGTCTTAACTCTTACTCTGACCTACTGGTTAAGGTCTTAACTCTTACTCTGGCCTAATAGCTAAGGTCCTAACTCTTACTCTGGCCTAATAGCTAAGGTCTTAACTCTTACTCTGGCCTAATAGCTAAGGTCTTAGACTCATACTCTGGCCTAATGGTTAAGGTCTTAACTCTTACTCTGGCCTACTGGTTAAGGTCTTAACTCTTACTCTGGCCTAATAGCTAAAGTCTTAGACTCATACTCTGGCCTAATGGTTAAGGTCTTAACTCTTACTCTGGCCTATTGGTTAAGGTCTTAACTCTTACTCTGGCCTAATAACTAAGGTCTTAACTCTTACTCTGGCCTAATAGCTAAGGTCTTAACACTTACTCTGGCCTAATAGCTAAGGTCTTAACTCTTACTCTGGCCTAATAGCTAAGGTCTTAGACTCATACTCTGGCCTAATGGTTAAGGTCTTAACTCTTACTCTGGCCTAATAGCTAAGGCCTTAACTCTTACTCTGGCCTAATAGCTAAGGTCTTAGACTCGTACTATGGCCTACAGGTTAAGGTCTTAACTCGTACTCTGGCCTAATGGTTAAGGTATTAACTCTTACTCTGGCCTACTGGTAAAGGTCTTAACTCTTACTCTGGCATACTGGTTAAGGTCTTAACTCTTACTCTGGCCTAATAGCTAAGGTCTTAACTCTTACGCTGGCCTAATAGCTAAGGTCTTAACTCTTACTCTGGACGAATAGCTAAGGTCTTAGACTCGTACTCTGGCCTAATGGTTAAGGTCTTAACTCTTACTCTGGCCTAATAGCTAAGGTCTTAACTCTTACTCTGGCCTAATAGCTAAGGTCTTAGACTTGTACTCTGGCCTAATGGTTAAGGTCTTAACTCTTACTCTGGCCTAATAGCTAAGGTCTTAGACTGGTACTCTGGCCTAATAGCTAAGGTCTTAGACTGGTACTCTGGACTAATAGCTAAGGTCTTAGACTCGTACTCTGACCTACTGGTTAAGGTCTTAACTCGTACTCTGGCCTAATAGCTAAGGTCTTAGACTTGTACTCTGGCCTACTGGTAAAGGTCTTAACTCTTACTCTGGAATACTGGTTAAGGTCTTAACTCTTACTTTGGCCTACTGGTTAAGGTCTTAACTCCTACTCTGGCCTACTGGTTAAGGTCTTAACTCTTACTCTGGTCTAATAGCTAAGGTCTTAACTCTTACTCTGGCCTAATAGCTAAGGTCTTAGACTCATACTCTGGCCTAATGGTTAAGGTCTTAACTCTTACTCTGGCCTACTGGTTAAGGTCTTAACTCTTACTCTGGCCTAATAGCTAAAGTCTTAGACTCATACTCTGGCCTAATGGTTAAGGTCTTAACTCTTACTCTGGCCTATTGGTTAAGGTCTTAACTCTTACTCTGGCCTAATAACTAAGGTCTTAACTCTTACTCTGGCCTAATAGCTAAGGTCTTAACACTTACTCTGGCCTAATAGCTAAGGTCTTAACTCTTACTCTGGCCTAATAGCTAAGGTCTTAGACTCATACTCTGGCCTAATGGTTAAGGTCTTAACTCTTACTCTGGCCTAATAGCTAAGGTCTTAACTCTTACGCTGGCCTAATAGCTAAGGTCTTAACTCTTACTCTGGCCGAATAGCTAAGGTCTTAGACTCGTACTCTGGCCTAATGGTTAAGGTCTTAACTCTTACTCTGGCCTAATAGCTAAGGTCTTAACTCTTACTCTGGCCTAATAACTAAGGTCTTAGACTCATATTCCGGCCTAATGTTTAAGGTCTTAACTCTTACTCTGGCCGAATAGCTAAGGTCTTAGACTGGTACTCTGGCCTAATAGCTAAGGTCTTAGACTCGTACTCTGACCTACTGGTTAAGGTCTTAACTCGTACTCTGGCCTAATAGATAAGGTCTTAGACTCGTACTCTGGCCTACTGGTCAAGGTCTTAACGCTTACTCTGGAATACTGGTTAAGGTCTTAACTCTTACTTTGGCCTACTGGTTAAGGTCTTAACTCCTACTCTGGCCTACTGGTTAAGGTCTTAACTCTTACTCTGGCCTAATAGCTAAGGTCTTAACTCTTACTCTGGCCTAATAGCTAAGGTCTTAGACTCATACTCTGGCCTAATGGTTAAGGTCTTAACTCTTACTCTGGCCTACTGGTTAAGGTCTTAACTCTTACTCTGGGCTAATAGGTAAGGGCTTAGACTCGTACTCTGGCCTAATGGTTAAGGTCTTAACTCTTACTCTGGCCTACTGGTTAAGGTCTTAACTCTTACTCTGGCCTAATAGCTAAGGTCCTAACTCTTACTCTGGCCTAATAGCTAAGGTCTTAGACTCATACTCTGGCCAAATGGTTAAGGTCTTAACTCTTACTCTGGCCTAATAGCTAAGGTCTTAGACTCGTACTTGGCCTACTGGTTAAGGTCTTAACTCTTACTCTGGCCTAATAGCTAAGGTCCTAACTCTTACTCTGGCCTAATAGCTAAGGTCTTAGACTCATACTCTGGCCAAATGGTTAAGGTCCTAACTCTTACTCTGGCCTAATAGCTAAGGTCTTAGACTCATACTCTGGCCAAATGGTTAAGGTCTTAACTCTTACTCTGGCCTAATAGCTAAGGTCTTAACTCTTACGCTGGACTAATAGCTAAGGTCTTAACTCTTACTCTGGCCAAATAGCTAAGGTCTTAGACTCGTACTCTGGCCTAATGGTTAAGGTCTTAACTCTTTTTCTGGCCTAATAGCTAATGTCTTAGACTCGTACTCTGGCCTAATGGTTAAGGTCTTAACTCTTACTCTGGCCTACTGGTTAAGGTCTTAACTCTTACTCTGGCCTAATAGCTAAGGTCTTAACTCTTACTCTGGCCTAATAGCAAAGGTATTAGACTCATAATCTGGCCTAATGGTTAAGGTCTTAACTCTTACTCTGGCCTAATAGCTAAGGTCCTAACTCTTACTCTGGCCTAATAGCTAAGGTCTTAGACTCGTACTCTGGCCTAATGGTTAAGGTCTTAACTCTTACACTGGCCTACTGGTTAAGGTCTTAACTCTTATCCTGGCGTAATAGCTAATGTCTCAGACTCGTACTCTGGCCTAATGGTTAAGGTCTTAACTCTTACTCTGGCCTACTGGTTAAAGTCTTAACTCTTACTCTGGCCTAATAGCTAAGGTCTTAGACTCGTACTCTGGCCTAATGGTTAAGGTCTTAACTCTTACTCTGGCCTATTGGTTAAGGTCTTAACTCTTACTCTGGCCTAATAACTAAGTTCTTAACTCTTACTCTGGCCTAATAGCTAAGGTCTTAACTCTTACTCTGGCCTAATAGATAAGGTCTCAACTCTTACTCTGGCCTAATAGCTAAGGTCTTAGACTCGTACTCTGGCCTAATGGTTAAGGTCTTAACTCTTACTCTGGCCTACTGGTTAAGGTCTTAACTCTTACTCTGGCCTAATAGCTAAGGGCTTAGACGCGTATTCTGGCCTAATGGTTAAGGTCTTAACTCTTACTCTGGCCTACTGGTTAAGGTCTTAACTCTTACTCTGGCCTAATAGCTAAGGTCTTAACTCTTACTCTGGCCTAATAGCAAAGGTCTTAGACTCGTAATCTGGCCTAATGGTTAAGGTCTTAACTCTTACTCTGGCCTAATAGCTAAGGTCTTAACTCTTACTCTGGCCTAATAGCTAAGGTCTTAGACTTGTACTCTGGCCTAATGGTTAAGGTCTTAACTCTTACTCTGGCCTAATAGCTAAGGTCTTAGACTGGTACTCTGGCCTAATAGCTAAGGTCTTAGACTGGTACTCTGGATTAATAGCTAAGGTCTTAGACTCGTACTCTGACCTACTGGTTAAGGTCTTAACTCGTACTCTGGCCTAATAGCTAAGGTTTTAGACTTGTACTCTGGCCTACTGGTCAAGGTCTTAACTCTTACTATGGAATACTGGTTAAGGTCTTAACTCTTACTTTGGCCTACTGGTTAAGGTCTTAACTCCTACTCTGGCCTACTGGTTAAGGTCTTAACTCTTACTCTGGCCTAATAGCTAAGGTCTTAACTCTTACTCTGGCCTAATAGCTAAGGTCTTAGACTCATACTCTGGCCTAATGGTTAAGGTCTTAACTCTTACTCTGGCCTACTGGTTAAGGTCTTAACTCTTACTCTGGCCTAATAGCTAAAGTCTTAGACTCATACTCTGGCCTAATGGTTAAGGTCTTAACTCTTACTCTGGCCTATTGGTTAAGGTCTTAACTCTTACTCTGGCCTAATAACTAAGGTCTTAACTCTTACTCTGGCCTAATAGCTAAGGTCTTAACACTTACTCTGGCCTAATAGCTAAGGTCTTAACTCTTACTCTGGCCTAATAGCTAAGGTCTTAGACTCATACTCTGGCCTAATGGTTAAGGTCTTAACTCTTACTCTGGCCTAATAGCTAAGGCCTTAAGTCTTACTCTGGCCTAATAGCTAAGGTCTTAGACTCGTACTATGGCCTACAGGTTAAGGTCTTAACTCGTACTCTGGCCTAATGGTTAAGGTATTAACTCTTACTCTGGCCTACTGGTTAAGGTCTTAACTCTTACTCTGGCATACTGGTTAAGGTCTTAACTCTTACTCTGGCCTAATAGCTATGGTCTTAACTCTTACGCTGGCCTAATAGCTAAGGTCTTAACTCTTACTCTGGACGAATAGCTAAGGTCTTAGACTCGTACTCTGGCCTAATGGTTAAGGTCTTAACTCTTACTCTGGCCTAATAGCTAAGGTCTTAACTCTTACTCTGGCCTAATAGCTAAGGTCTTAGACTTGTACTCTGGCCTAATGGTTAAGGTCTTAACTCTTACTCTGGCCTAATAGCTAAGGTCTTAGACTGGTACTCTGGCCTAATAGCTAAGGTCTTAGACTGGTACTCTGGACTAATAGCTAAGGTCTTAGACTCGTACTCTGACCTACTGGTTAAGGTCTTAACTCGTACTCTGGCCTAATAGCTAAGGTCTTAGAATTGTACTCTGGCCTACTGGTAAAGGTCTTAACTCTTACTCTGGAATACTGGTTAAGGTCTTAACTCTTACTTTGGCCTACTGGTTAAGGTCTTAACTCCTACTCTGGCCTACTGGTTAAGGTCTTAACTCTTACTCTGGCCTAATAGCTAAGGTCTTAACTCTTACTCTGGCCTAATAGCTAAGGTCTTAGACTCATACTCTGGCCTAATGGTTAAGGTCTTAACTCTTACTCTGGCCTACTGGTTAAGGTCTTAACTCTTACTCTGGCCTAATAGCTAAAGTCTTAGACTCATACTCTGGCCTAATGGTTAAGGTCTTAACTCTTACTCTGGCCTATTGGTTAAGGTCTTAACTCTTACTCTGGCCTAATAACTAAGGTCTTAACTCTTACTCTGGCCTAATAGCTAAGGTCTTAACACTTACTCTGGCCTAATAGCTAAGGTCTTAACTCTTACTCTGGCCTAATAGCTAAGGTCTTAGACTCATACTCTGGCCTAATGGTTAAGGTCTTAACTCTTACTCTGGCCTAATAGCTAAGGTCTTAACTCTTACGCTGGCCTAATAGCTAAGGTCTTAACTCTTACTCTGGCCGAATAGCTAAGGTCTTAGACTCGTACTCTGGCCTAATGGTTAAGGTCTTAACTCTTACTTTGGCCTAATAGCTAAGGTCTTAACTCTTACTCTGGCCTAATAACTAAGGTCTTAGACTCATATTCCGGCCTAATGTTTAAGGTCTTAACTCTTACTCTGGCCGAATAGCTAAGGTCTTAGACTGGTACTCTGGCCTAATAGCTAAGGTCTTAGACTCGTACTCTGACCTACTGGTTAAGGTCTTAACTCGTACTCTGGCCTAATAGATAAGGTCTTAGACTCGTACTCTGGCCTACTGGTCAAGGTCTTAACGCTTACTCTGGAATACTGGTTAAGGTCTTAACTCTTACTTTGGCCTACTGGTTAAGGTCTTAACTCCTACTCTGGCCTACTGGTTAAGGTCTTAACTCTTACTCTGGCCTAATAGCTAAGGTCTTAACTCTTACTCTGGCCTAATAGCTAAGGTCTTAGACTCATACTCTGGCCTAATGGTTAAGGTCTTAACTCTTACTCTGGCCTACTGGTTAAGGTCTTAACTCTTACTCTGGGCTAATAGGTAAGGGCTTAGACTCGTACTCTGGCCTAATGGTTAAGGTCTTAACTCTTACTCTGGCCTACTGGTTAAGGTCTTAACTCTTACTCTGGCCTAATAGCTAAGGTCCTAACTCTTACTCTGGCCTAATAGCTAAGGTCTTAACTCTTACTCTGGCCTAATAGCTAAGGTCTTAGACTCATACTCTGGCCTAATGGTTAAGGTCTTAACTCTTACTCTGGCCTACTGGTTAAGGTCTTAACTCTTACTCTGGCCTAATAGCTAAAGTCTTAACTCTTACTCTGGCCTAATAGCTAAGGTCTTAACACTTACTCTGGCCTAATAGCTAAGGTCTTAACTCTTACTCTGGCCTAATAGCTAAGGTCTTAGACTCATACTCTGGCCTAATGGTTAAGGTCTTAACTCTTACTCTGGCCTAATAGCTAAGGCCTTAACTCTTACTCTGGCCTAATAGCTAAGGTATTAGACTCGTACTATGGCCTACAGGTTAAGGTCTTAACTCGTACTCTGGCCTAATGGTTAAGGTATTAACTCTTACTCTGGCCTACTGGTAAAGGTCTTAACTCTTACTCTGGCATACTGGTTAAGGTCTTAACTCTTACTCTGGCCTAATAGCTAAGGTCTTAACTCTTACGCTGGCCTAATAGCTAAGGTCTTAACTCTTACTCTGGACGAATAGCTAAGGTCTTAGACTCGTACTCTGGCCTAATGGTTAAGGTCTTAACTCTTACTCTGGCCTCATAGCTAAGCTCTTAACTCTTACTCTGGCCTAATAGCTAAGGTCTTAGACTTGTACTCTGGCCTAATGGTTAAGGTCTTAACTCTTACTCTGGCCTAATAGCTAAGGTCTTAGACTGGTACTCTGGCCTAATAGCTAAGGTCTTAGACTGGTACTCTGGACTAATAGCTAAGGTCTTAGACTCGTACTCTGACCTACTGGTTAAGGTCTTAACTCGTACTCTGGCCTAATAGCTAAGGTCTTAGACTTGTACACTGGCCTACTGGTAAAGGTCTTAACTCTTACTCTGGAATACTGGTTAAGGTCTTAACTCTTACTTTGGCCTACTGGTTAAGGTCTTAACTCCTACTCTGGCCTACTGGTTAAGGTCTTAACTCTTACTCTGGCCTAATAGCTAAGGTCTTAACTCTTACTCTGGCCTAATAGCTAAGGTCTTAGACTCATACTCTGGCCTAATGGTTAAGGTCTTAACTCTTACTCTGGCCTACTGGTTAAGGTCTTAACTCTTACTCTGGCCTAATAGCTAAAGTCTTAGACTCATACTCTGGCCTAATGGTTAAGGTCTTAACTCTTACTCTGGCCTATTGGTTAAGGTCTTAACTCTTACTCTGGCCTAATAACTAAGGTCTTAACTCTTACTCTGGCCTAATAGCTAAGGTCTTAACACTTACTCTGGCCTAATAGCTAAGGTCTTAACTCTTACTCTGGCCTAATAGCTAAGGTCTTAGACTCATACTCTGGCCTAATGGTTAAGGTCTTAACTCTTACTCTGGCCTAATAGCTAAGGTCTTAACTCTTACGCTGGCCTAATAGCTAAGGTCTTAACTCTTACTCTGGCCGAATAGCTAAGGTCTTAGACTCGTACTCTGGCCTAATGGTTAAGGTCTTAACTCTTACTCTGGCCTAATAGCTAAGGTCTTAACTCTTACTCTGGCCTAATAACTAAGGTCTTAGACTCATATTCCGGCCTAATGTTTAAGGTCTTAACTCTTACTCTGGCCGAATAGCTAAGGTCTTAGACTGGTACTCTGGCCTAATAGCTAAGGTCTTAGACTCGTACTCTGACCTACTGGTTAAGGTCTTAACTCGTACTCTGGCCTAATAGATAAGGTCTTAGACTCGTACTCTGGCCTACTGGTCAAGGTCTTAACGCTTACTCTGGAATACTGGTTAAGGTCTTAACTCTTACTTTGGCCTACTGGTTAAGGTCTTAACTCCTACTCTGGCCTACTGGTTAAGGTCTTAACTCTTACTCTGGCCTAATAGCTAAGGTCTTAACTCTTACTCTGGCCTAATAGCTAAGGTCTTAGACTCATACTCTGGCCTAATGGTTAAGGTCTTAACTCTTACTCTGGCCTACTGGTTAAGGTCTTAACTCTTACTCTGGGCTAATAGGTAAGGGCTTAGACTCGTACTCTGGCCTAATGGTTAAGGTCTTAACTCTTACTCTGGCCTACTGGTTAAGGTCTTAACTCTTACTCTGGCCTAATAGCTAAGGTCCTAACTCTTACTCTGGCCTAATAGCTAAGGTCTTAGACTCATACTCTGGCCAAATGGTTAAGGTCTTAACTCTTACTCTGGCCTAATAGCTAAGGTCTTAGACTCGTACTTGGCCTACTGGTTAAGGTCTTAACTCTTACTCTGGCCTAATAGCTAAGGTCCTAACTCTTACTCTGGCCTAATAGCTAAGGTCTTAGACTCATACTCTGGCCAAATGGTTAAGGTCCTAACTCTTACTCTGGCCTAATAGCTAAGGTCTTAGACTCATACTCTGGCCAAATGGTTAAGGTCTTAACTCTTACTCTGGCCTAATAGCTAAGGTCTTAACTCTTACGCTGGACTAATAGCTAAGGTCTTAACTCTTACTCTGGCCAAATAGCTAAGGTCTTAGACTCATACTCTGGCCTAATGGTTAAGGTCTTAACTCTTTTTCTGGCCTAATAGCTAATGTCTTAGACTCGTACTCTGGCCTAATGGTTAAGGTCTTAACTCTTACTCTGGCCTACTGGTTAAGGTCTTAACTCTTACTCTGGCCTAATAGCTAAGGTCTTAACTCTTACTCTGGCCTAATAGCAAAGGTATTAGACTCATAATCTGGCCTAATGGTTAAGGTCTTAACTCTTACTCTGGCCTAATAGCTAAGGTCCTAACTCTTACTCTGGCCTAATAGCTAAGGTCTTAGACTCGTACTCTGGCCTAATGGTTAAGGTCTTAACTCTTACACTGGCCTACTGGTTAAGGTCTTAACTCTTATCCTGGCGTAATAGCTAATGTCTCAGACTCGTACTCTGGCCTAATGGTTAAGGTCTTAACTCTTACTCTGGCCTACTGGTTAAAGTCTTAACTCTTACTCTGGCCTAATAGCTAAGGTCTTAGACTCGTACTCTGGCCTAATGGTTAAGGTCTTAACTCTTACTCTGGCCTATTGGTTAAGGTCTTAACTCTTACTCTGGCCTAATAACTAAGTTCTTAACTCTTACTCTGGCCTAATAGCTAAGGTCTTAACTCTTACTCTGGCCTAATAGATAAGGTCTCAACTCTTACTCTGGCCTAATAGCTAAGGTCTTAGACTCGTACTCTGGCCTAATGGTTAAGGTCTTAACTCTTACTCTGGCCTACTGGTTAAGGTCTTAACTCTTACTCTGGCCTAATAGCTAAGGGCTTAGACGCGTATTCTGGCCTAATGGTTAAGGTCTTAACTCTTACTCTGGCCTACTGGTTAAGGTCTTAACTCTTACTCTGGCCTAATAGCTAAGGTCTTAACTCTTACTCTGGCCTAATAGCAAAGGTCTTAAACTCGTAATCTGGCCTAATGGTTAAGGTCTTAACTCTTACTCTGGCCTAATAGTTAAGGTCTTAACTCTTACTCTGGCCTAATAGCTAAGGTCTTAGACTCTTACTATGGCCTACAGGTTAAGGTCTTAACTCTTACTCTGGCCTACTGGTTAAGGTCTTAACTCTTACTCTGGCCTAATAGCTAAGGTCTTAGACTCGTAATATGGCCTACAGGTTAAGGTCTTAACTCTTACTCTGGCCTACTGGTTAAGGTCTTAACTCTTACTCTGGCCTAATAGCTAAGGTCTTAACTCTTACTCTGGCCTACTGGTTAAGGTCTTAACTCTTACTCTGGCCTAATAGCTAAGGTCTTAACTCTTACGCTGGCCTAATAGCTAAGGTCTTAACTCTTACTCTGGACGAATAGCTAAGGTCTTAGACTCGTACTCTGGCCTAATGGTTAAGGTCTTAACTCTTACTCTGGCCTAATAGCTAAGGTCTTAACTCTTACTCTGGCCTAATAGCTAAGGTCTTAGACTCGTACTCTGGCCTAATGGTTAAGGTCTTAACTCTTACTCTGGCCTAATAGCTAAGGTCTTAGACTGGTACTCTGGCCTAATAGCTAAGGTCTTAGACTGGTACTCTGGACTAATAGCTAAGGTCTAAGACTCGTACTCTGACCTACTGGTTAAGGTCTTAACTCATACTCTGGCCTAATAGCTAAGGTCTTAGACTCGTACTCTGGCCTACTGGTCAAGGTCTTAACTCTTACTCTGGAATACTGGTTAAGGTCTTAACTCTTACTTTGGCCTACTGGTTAAGGTCTTAACTCCTACTCTGGCCTACTGGTTAAGGTCTTAACTCTTACTCTGGCCTAATAGCTAAGGTCTTAACTCTTACTCTGGCCTAATAGCTAAGGTCTTAGACTCATACTCTGGCCTAATGGTTAAGGTCTTTACTTTTACTCTGGCCTACTGGTTAAGGTCTTAACTCTTACTCTGGCCTAATAGCTAAAGTCTTAGACTCGTACTCTGGCCTAATGGTTAAGGTCTTAACTCTTACTCTGGCCTATTGGTTAAGGTCTTAACTCTTACTCTGGCCTAATAACTAAGGTCTTAACTCTTACTCTGGCCTAATAGCTAAGGTCTTAACACTTACTCTGGCCTAATAGCTAAGGTCTTAACTCTTACTCTGGCCTAATGGTTAAGGTCTTAACTCTTACTCTGGCCTAATAGCTAAGGTCCTAACTCTTACTCTGGCCTAATAGCTAAGGTCTTAGACTCGTACTATGGCCTACAGGTTAAGGTCTTAACTCGTACTCTGGCCTAATGGTTAAGGTATTAACTCTTACTCTGGCCTACTGGTTAAGGTCTTAACTCTTACTCTGGCCTACTGGTTAAGGTCTTAACTCTTACTCTGGCCTAATAGCTAAGGTCTTAACTCTTACGCTGGCCTAATAGCTAAGGTCTTAACTCTTACTCTGGACGAATAGCTAAGGTCTTAGACTCGTACTCTGGCCTAATGGTTAAGGTCTTAACTCTTACTCTGGCCTAATAGCTAAGGTCTTAACTCTTACTCTGGCCTAATAGCTAAGGTCTTAGACTCGTACTCTGGCCTAATGGTTAAGGTCTTAACTCTTACTCTGGCCTAATAGCTAAGGTCTTAGACTGGTACTCTGGCCTAATAGCTAAGGTCTTAGACTGGTACTCTGGACTAATAGCTAAGGTCTTAGACTCGTACTCTGACCTACTGGTTAAGGTCTTAACTCGTACTCTGGCCTAATAGCTAAGGTCTTAGACGCGTACTCTGGCCTACTGGTCAAGGTCTTAACTCTTACTCTGGAATACTGGTTAAGGTCTTAACTCTTACTTTGGCCTACTGGTTAAGGTCTTAACTCCTACTCTGGCCTACTGGTTAAGGTCTTAACTCTTACTCTGGCCTAATAGCTAAGGTCTTAACTCTTACTCTGGCCTAATAGCTAAGGTCTTAGACTCATACTCTGGCCTAATGGTTAAGGTCTTAACTCTTACTCTGGCCTACTGGTTAAGGTCTTAACTCTTACTCTGGCCTAATAGCTAAAGTCTTAGACTCATACTCTGGCCTACTGGTTAAGGTCTTAACTCTTACTCTGGCCTAATAGCTAAGGTCTTAACTCTTACTCTGGCCTAATAGCTAAGGTCTTAGACTCATACTCTGGCCTAATGGTTAAGGTCTTAACTCTTACTCTGGCCTACTGGTTAAGGTCTTAACTCTTACTCTGGGCTAATAGGTAAGGGCTTAGACTCGTACTCTGGCCTAATGGTTAAGGTCTTAACTCTTACTCTGGCCTACTGGTTAGGGTCTTAACTCTTACTCTGGCCTAATAGCTAAGGTCCTAACTCTTACTCTGGCCTAATAGATAAGGTCTTAGACTCATACTCTGGCCAAATGGTTAAGGTCTTAACTCTTACTCTGGCCTAATAGCTAAGGTCTTAGACTCTTACTCTGGCCTACTGGTTAAGGTCTTAACTCTTACTCTGGCCTACTGGTTAAGGTCTTAACTCTTACTCTGGCCTAATAGCTAAGGTCTTAACTCTTACGCTGGACTAATAGCTAAGGTCTTAACTCTTACTCTGGCCTATTGGTTAAGGTCTTAACACTTACTCTGGCCTAATAACTAAGTTCTTAACTCTTACTCTGGCCTAATAGCTAAGGTCTTAACTCTTACTCTGGCCTAATAGATAAGGTCTCAACTCTTACTCTGGCCTAATAGCTAAGGTCTTAGACTCGTACTCTGGCCTAATGGTTAAGGTCTTAACTCTTACTCTGGCCTACTGGTTAAGGTCTTAACTCTTACTCTGGCCTAATAGCTAAGGGCTTAGACGCGTATTCTGGCCTAATGGTTAAGGTCTTAACTCTTACTCTGGCCTACTGGTTAAGGTCTTAACTCTTACTCTGGCCTAATAGCTAAGGTCTTAACTCTTACTCTGGCCTAATAGCAAAGGTCTTAGACTCGTAATCTGGCCTAATGGTTAAGGTCTTAACTCTTACTCTGGCCTAATAGTTAAGGTCTTAACTCTTACTCTGGCCTAATAGCTAAGGTCTTAGACTCTTACTATGGCCTACAGGTTAAGGTCTTAACTCTTACTCTGGCCTACTGGTTAAGGTCTTAACTCTTACTCTGGCCTAATAGCTAAGGTCTTAGACTCGTACTATGGCCTACAGGTTAAGGTCTTAACTCTTACTCTGGCCTACTGGTTAAGGTCTTAACTCTTACTCTGGCCTAATAGCTAAGGTCTTAACTCTTACTCTGGCCTACTGGTTAAGGTCTTAACTCTTACTCTGGCCTAATAGCTAAGGTCTTAACTCTTACGCTGGCCTAATATCTAAGGTCTTAACTCTTACTCTGGATGAATAGCTAAGGTCTTAGACTCGTACTCTGGCCTAATGGTTAAGGTCTTAACTCTTACTCTGGCCTAATAGCTAAGGTCTTAACTCTTACTCTGGCCTAATAGCTAAGGTCTTAGACTCGTACTCTGGCCTAATGGTTAAGGTCTTAACTCTTACTCTGGCCTAATAGCTAAGGTCTTAGACTGGTACTCTGGCCTAATAGCTAAGGTCTTAGACTGGTACTCTGGACTAATAGCTAAGGTCTAAGACTCGTACTCTGACCTACTGGTTAAGGTCTTAACTCGTACTCTGGCCTAATAGCTAAGGTCTTAGACTCGTACTCTGGCCTACTGGTCAAGGTCTCAACTCTTACTCTGGAATACTGGTTAAGGTCTTAACTCTTACTTTGGCCTACTGGTTAAGGTCTTAACTCCTACTCTGGCCTACTGGTTAAGGTCTTAACTCTTACTCTGGCCTAATAGCTAAGGTCTTAACTCTTACTCTGGCCTAATAGCTAAGGTCTTAGACTCATACTCTGGCCTAATGGTTAAGGTCTTTACTTTTACTCTGGCCTACTGGTTAAGGTCTTAACTCTTACTCTGGCCTAATAGCTAAAGTCTTAGACTCATACTCTGGCCTAATGGTTAAGGTCTTAACTCTTACTCTGGCCTATTGGTTAAGGTCTTAACTCTTACTCTGGCCTAATAACTAAGGTCTTAACTCTTACTCTGGCCTAATAGCTAAGGTCTTAACACTTACTCTGGCCTAATAGCTAAGGTCTTAACTCTTACTCTGGCCTAATAGCTAAGGTCTTAGACTCATACTCTGGCCTAATGGTTAAGGTCTTAACTCTTACTCTGGCCTAATAGCTAAGGTCTTAACTCTTACTCTGGCCTAATAGCTAAGGTCTTAGACTCGTACTATGGCCTACAGGTTAAGGTCTTAACTCGTACTCTGGCCTAATGGTTAAGGTATTAACTCTTACTCTGGCCTACTGGTTAAGGTCTTAACTCTTACTCTGGCCTACTGGTTAAGGTCTTAACTCTTACTCTGGCCTAATAGCTAAGGTCTTAACTCTTACGCTGGCCTAATAGCTAAGGTCTTAACTCTTACTCTGGACGAATAGCTAAGGTCTTAGACTCGTACTCTGGCCTAATGGTTAAGGTCTTAACTCTTACTCTGGCCTAATAGCTAAGGTCTTAACTCTTACTCTGGCCTAATAGCTAAGGTCTTAGACTCGTACTCTGGCCTAATGGTTAAGGTCTTAACTCTTACTCTGGCCTAATAGCTAAGGTCTTAGACTGGTACTCTGGCCTAATAGCTTAGGTCTTAGACTGGTACTCTGGACTAATAGCTAAGGTCTTAGACTCGTACTCTGACCTACTGGTTAAGGTCTTAACTCGTACTCTGGCCTAATAGCTAAGGTCTTAGACGCGTACTCTGGCCTACTGGTCAAGGTCTTAACTCTTACTCTGGAATACTGGTTAAGGTCTTAACTCTTACTTTGGCCTACTGGTTAAGGTCTTAACTCCTACTCTGGCCTACTGGTTAAGGTCTTAACTCTTACTCTGGCCTAATAGCTAAGGTCTTAACTCTTACTCTGGCCTAATAGCTAAGGTCTTAGACTCATACTCTGGCCTAATGGTTAAGGTCTTAACTCTTACTCTGGCCTACTGGTTAAGGTCTTAACTCTTACTCTGGCCTAATAGCTAAAGTCTTAGACTCATACTCTGGCCTACTGGTTAAGGTCTTAACTCTTACTCTGGCCTAATAGCTAAGGTCTTAACTCTTACTCTGGCCTAATAGCTAAGGTCTTAGACTCATACTCTGGCCTAATGGTTAAGGTCTTAACTCTTACTCTGGCCTACTGGTTAAGGTCTTAACTCTTACTCTGGGCTAATAGGTAAGGGCTTAGACTCGTACTCTGGCCTAATGGTTAAGGTCTTAACTCTTACTCTGGCCTACTGGTTAAGGTCTTAACTCTTACTCTGGCCTAATAGCTAAGGTCCTAACTCTTACTCTGGCCTAATAGCTAAGGTCTTAGACTCATACTCTGGCCAAATGGTTAAGGTCTTAACTCTTACTCTGGCCTAATAGCTAAGGTCTTAGACTCTTACTCTGGCCTACTGGTTAAGGTCTTAACTCTTACTCTGGCCTACTGGTTAAGGTCTTAACTCTTACTCTGGCCTAATAGCTAAGGTCTTAACTCTTACGCTGGACTAATAGCTAAGGTCTTAACTCTTACTCTGGCCAAATAGCTAAGGTCTTAGACTCGTACTCTGGCCTAATGGTTAAGGTCTTAACTCTTACTGTGGCCTAATAGCTAAGGTCTTAACTCTTACTCTGGCCTAATAGCTAAGGTCTTAGACTCATACTCTGGCCTAATGTTTAAGGTCTTAACTCTTACTCTGGCCTTATAGCTAAGGTCTTAGACTGGTACTCTGGCCTAATAGCTAAGGTCTTAGACTCGTACTCTGGCCTAATGGTTAAGGTCTTAACTCCTACTCTGGCCTACTGGTTAAGGTCTTAACTCTTACTCTGGCCCAATAGCTAAGGTATTAAATCTTACTCTGGCCTAATAGCTAAGGTCTTAGACTCATACTCTGGCCTAATAGCTAAGGTCTTAACTCTTACTCTGGCCTAATAGCTAAGGTCTTAGACTCGTACTCTGGCCTAATGGTTAAGGTCTTAACTCTTACTCTGTCCTACTGGTTAAGGTCTTAACTCTTACTCTGGCCTAATAGCTAAAGTCTTAGACTCATACTCTGGCCTGCTGGTTAAGGTCTTAACTCTTACTCTGGCCCAATAGCTAAGGTCTTAAATCTTACTCTGGCCTAATAGCTAAGGTCTTAGACTCTTACTCTGGCCTAATAGCTAAGGTCTTAACTCTTACTCTGGCCTAATAGCTAAGGTCTTAGACTCGTACTCTGGCCTAATGGTTAAGGTCTTAACTCTTACTCTGTCCTACTGGTTAAGGTCTTAACTCTTACTCTGGCCTAATAGCCAAGGTCTTAACTCTTACTCTGGCCTAATAGCAAAGGTATTAGACTCGTAATCTGGCCTAATGGTTAAGGTCTTAACTCTTACTCTGGCCTACTGGTTAAGGTCTTAACTTTTACTCTGGCCTAATAGCTAAGGTCTTAACTCTTACTCTGGCCTAATAGCAAAGGTATTAGACTCGTAATCTGGCCTAATGGTTAAGGTCTTAACTCTTACTCTGGCCTAATAGCTAAGGTCCTAACTCTTACTCTGGCCTAATAGCTAAGGTCTTAGACTCGTACTCTGGCCTAATGGTTAAGGTCTTAACTCTTACACTGGCCTACTGGTTAAGGTCTTAACTCTTATTCTGGCCTAATAGCTAATGTCTCAGACTCGTACTCTGGCCTAATGGTTAAGGTCTTAACTGTTACTCTGGCCTACTGGTTAAAGTCTTAACTCTTACTCTGGCCTAATAGCTAAGGTCTTAGACTCGTACTCTGGCCTAATGGTTAAGGTCTTAACTCTTACTCTGGCCTAATAGGTAAGGGCTTAGACTCGTACTCTGGCCTAATGGTTAAGGTCTTAACTCTTACTCTGGCCTACTGGTTAAGGTCTTAACTCTTACTCTGGCCTAATAGCTAAGGTCTTAACTCTTACTCTGGCCTAATAGCAAAGGTATTAGACTCGTAATCTGGCCTAATGGTTAAGGTCTTAACTCTTACTCTGGCCTAATAGCTAAGGTCCTAACTCTTACTCTGGCCTAATAGCTAAGGTCTTAGACTCGTACTCTGGCCTAATGGTTAAGGTCTTAACTCTTACACTGGCCTACTGGTTAAGGTCTTAACTCTTATTCTGGCCTAATAGCTAATGTCTCAGACTCGTACTCTGGCCTAATGGTTAAGGTCTTAACTCTTACTCTGGCCTACTGGTTAAAGTCTTAACTCTTACTCTGGCCTAATAGCTAAGGTCTTAGACTCGTACTCTGGCCTAATGGTTAAGGTCTTAACTCTTACTCTGGCCTATTGGTTAAGGTCTTAACTCTTACTCTGGCCTAATAACTAAGTTCTTAACTCTTACTCTGGCCTAATAGCTAAGGTCTTAACTCTTACTCTGGCCTAATAGATAAGGTCTCAACTCTTACTCTGGCCTAATAGCTAAGGTCTTAGACTCGTACTCTGGCCTAATGGTTAAGGTCTTAGCTCTTACTCTGGCCTACTGGTTAAGGTCTTAACTCTTACTCTGGCCTAATAGCTAAGGGCTTAGACGCGTATTCTGGCCTAATGGTTAAGGTCTTAACTCTTACTCTGGCCTACTGGTTAAGGTCTTAACTCTTACTCTGGCCTAATAGCTAAGGTCTTAACTCTTACTCTGGCCTAATAGCAAAGGTCTTAGACTCGTAATCTGGCCTAATGGTTAAGGTCTTAACTCTTACTCTGGCCTAATAGTTAAGGTCTTAACTCTTACTCTGGCCTAATAGCTAAGGTCTTAGACTCTTACTATGGCCTACAGGTTAAGGTCTTAACTCTTACTCTGGCCTACTGGTTAAGGTCTTAACTCTTACTCTGGCCTAATAGCTAAGGTCTTAGACTCGTACTATGGCCTACAGGTTAAGGTCTTAACTCATACTCTGGCCTACTGGTTAAGGTCTTAACTCTTACTCTGGCCTAATAGCTAAGGTCTTAACTCTTACTCTGGCCTACTGGTTAAGGTCTTAACTCTTACTCTGGCCTAATAGCTAAGGTCTTAACTCTTACGCTGGCCTAATATCTAAGGTCTTAACTCTTACTCTGGACGAATAGCTAAGGTCTTAGACTCGTACTCTGGCCTAATGGTTAAGGTCTTAACTCTTACTCTGGCCTGATAGCTAAGGTCTTAACTCTTACTCTGGCCTAATAGCTAAGGTCTTAGACTCGTACTCTGGCCTAATGGTTAAGGTCTTAACTCTTACTCTGGCCTAATAGCTAAGGTCTTAGACTGGTACTCTGGCCTAATAGCTAAGGTCTTAGACTGGTACTCTGGACTAATAGCTAAGGTCTAAGACTCGTACTCTGACCTACTGGTTAAGGTCTTAACTCGTACTCTGGCCTAATAGCTAAGGTCTTAGACTCGTACTCTGGCCTACTGGTCAAGGTCTTAACTCTTACTCTGGAATACTGGTTAAGGTCTTAACTCTTACTTTGGCCTACTGGTTAAGGTCTTAACTCCTACTCTGGCCTACTGGTTAAGGTCTTAACTCTTACTCTGGCCTAATAGCTAAGGTCTTAACTCTTACTCTGGCCTAATAGCTAAGGTCTTAGACTCATACTCTGGCCTAATGGTTAAGGTCTTTACTTTTACTCTGGCCTACTGGTTAAGGTCTTAACTCTTACTCTGGCCTAATAGCTAAAGTCTTAGACTCATACTCTGGCCTAATGGTTAAGGTCTTAACTCTTACTCTGGCCTATTGGTTAAGGTCTTAACTCTTACTCTGGCCTAATAACTAAGGTCTTAACTCTTACTCTGGCCTAATAGCTAAGGTCTTAACACTTACTCTGGCCTAATAGCTAAGGTCTTAACTCTTACTCTGGCCTAATAGCTAAGGTCTTAGACTCATACTCTGGCCTAATGGTTAAGGTCTTAACTCTTACTCTGGCCTAATAGCTAAGGTCTTAACTCTTACTCTGGCCTAATAGCTAAGGTCTTAGACTCGTACTATGGCCTACAGGTTAAGGTCTTAACTCGTACTCTGGCCTAATGGTTAAGGTATTAACTCTTACTCTGGCCTACTGGTTAAGGTCTTAACTCTTACTCTGGCCTACTGGTTAAGGTCTTAACTCTTACTCTGGCCTAATAGCTAAGGTCTTAACTCTTACGCTGGCCTAATAGCTAAGGTCTTAACTCTTACTCTGGACGAATAGCTAAGGTCTTAGACTCGTACTCTGGCCTAATGGTTAAGGTCTTAACTCTTACTCTGGCCTAATAGCTAAGGTCTTAACTCTTACTCTGGCCTAATAGCTAAGGTCTTAGACTCGTACTCTGGCCTAATGGTTAAGGTCTTAACTCTTACTCTGGCCTAATAGCTAAGGTCTTAGACTGGTACTCTGGCCTAATAGCTAAGGTCTTAGACTGGTACTCTGGACTAATAGCTAAGGTCTTAGACTCGTACTCTGACCTACTGGTTAAGGTCTTAACTCGTACTCTGGCCTAATAGCTAAGGTCTTAGACGCGTACTCTGGCCTACTGGTCAAGGTCTTAACTCTTACTCTGGAATACTGGTTAAGGTCTTAACTCTTACTTTGGCCTACTGGTTAAGGTCTTAACTCCTACTCTGGCCTACTGGTTAAGGTCTTAACTCTTACTCTGGCCTAATAGCTAAGGTCTTAACTCTTACTCTGGCCTAATAGCTAAGGTCTTAGACTCATACTCTGGCCTAATGGTTAAGGTCTTAACTCTTACTCTGGCCTACTGGTTAAGGTCTTAACTCTTACTCTGGCCTAATAGCTAAAGTCTTAGACTCATACTCTGGCCTACTGGTTAAGGTCTTAACTCTTACTCTGGCCTAATAGCTAAGGTCTTAACTCTTACTCTGGCCTAATAGCTAAGGTCTTAGACTCATACTCTGGCCTAATGGTTAAGGTCTTAACTCTTACTCTGGCCTACTGGTTAAGGTCTTAACTCTTACTCTGGGCTAATAGGTAAGGGCTTAGACTCGTACTCTGGCCTAATGGTTAAGGTCTTAACTCTTACTCTGGCCTACTGGTTAAGGTCTTAACTCTTACTCTGGCCTAATAGCTAAGGTCCTAACTCTTACTCTGGCCTAATAGCTAAGGTCTTAGACTCATACTCTGGCCAAATGGTTAAGGTCTTAACTCTTACTCTGGCCTAATAGCTAAGGTCTTAGACTCTTACTCTGGCCTACTGGTTAAGGTCTTAACTCTTACTCTGGCCTACTGGTTAAGGTCTTAACTCTTACTCTGGCCTAATAGCTAAGGTCTTAACTCTTACGCTGGACTAATAGCTAAGGTCTTAACTCTTACTCTGGCCAAATAGCTAAGGTCTTAGACTCGTACTCTGGCCTAATGGTTAAGGTCTTAACTCTTACTGTGGCCTAATAGCTAAGGTCTTAACTCTTACTCTGGCCTAATAGCTAAGGTCTTAGACTCATACTCTGGCCTAATGTTTAAGGTCTTAACTCTTACTCTGGCCTTATAGCTAAGGTCTTAGACTGGTACTCTGGCCTAATAGCTAAGGTCTTAGACTCGTACTCTGGCCTAATGGTTAAGGTCTTAACTCCTACTCTGGCCTACTGGTTAAGGTCTTAACTCTTACTCTGGCCCAATAGCTAAGGTATTAAATCTTACTCTGGCCTAATAGCTAAGGTCTTAGACTCATACTCTGGCCTAATAGCTAAGGTCTTAACTCTTACTCTGGCCTAATAGCTAAGGTCTTAGACTCGTACTCTGGCCTAATGGTTAAGGTCTTAACTCTTACTCTGTCCTACTGGTTAAGGTCTTAACTCTTACTCTGGCCTAATAGCTAAAGTCTTAGACTCATACTCTGGCCTGCTGGTTAAGGTCTTAACTCTTACTCTGGCCCAATAGCTAAGGTCTTAAATCTTACTCTGGCCTAATAGCTAAGGTCTTAGACTCATACTCTGGCCTAATAGCTAAGGTCTTAACTCTTACTCTGGCCTAATAGCTAAGGTCTTAGACTCGTACTCTGGCCTAATGGTTAAGGTCTTAACTCTTACTCTGTCCTACTGGTTAAGGTCTTAACTCTTACTCTGGCCTAATAGCCAAGGTCTTAACTCTTACTCTGGCCTAATAGCAAAGGTATTAGACTCGTAATCTGGCCTAATGGTTAAGGTCTTAACTCTTACTCTGGCCTACTGGTTAAGGTCTTAACTTTTACTCTGGCCTAATAGCTAAGGTCTTAACTCTTACTCTGGCCTAATAGCAAAGGTATTAGACTCGTAATCTGGCCTAATGGTTAAGGTCTTAACTCTTACTCTGGCCTAATAGCTAAGGTCCTAACTCTTACTCTGGCCTAATAGCTAAGGTCTTAGACTCGTACTCTGGCCTAATGGTTAAGGTCTTAACTCTTACACTGGCCTACTGGTTAAGGTCTTAACTCTTATTCTGGCCTAATAGCTAATGTCTCAGACTCGTACTCTGGCCTAATGGTTAAGGTCTTAACTCTTACTCTGGCCTACTGGTTAAAGTCTTAACTCTTACTCTGGCCTAATAGCTAAGGTCTTAGACTCGTACTCTGGCCTAATGGTTAAGGTCTTAACTCTTACTCTGGCCTAATAGGTAAGGGCTTAGACTCGTACTCTGGCCTAATGGTTAAGGTCTTAACTCTTACTCTGGCCTACTGGTTAAGGTCTTAACTCTTACTCTGGCCTAATAGCTAAGGTCTTAACTCTTACTCTGGCCTAATAGCAAAGGTATTAGACTCGTAATCTGGACTAATGGTTAAGGTCTTAACTCTTACTCTGGCCTAATAGCTAAGGTCCTAACTCTTACTCTGGCCTAATAGCTAAGGTCTTAGACTCGTACTCTGGCCTAATGGTTAAGGTCTTAACTCTTACACTGGCCTACTGGTTAAGGTCTTAACTCTTATTCTGGCCTAATAGCTAATGTCTCAGACTCGTACTCTGGCCTAATGGTTAAGGTCTTAACTCTTACTCTGGCCTACTGGTTAAAGTCTTAACTCTTACTCTGGCCTAATAGCTAAGGTCTTAGACTCGTACTCTGGCCTAATGGTTAAGGTCTTAACTCTTACTCTGGCCTATTGGTTAAGGTCTTAACTCTTACTCTGGCCTAATAACTAAGTTCTTAACTCTTACTCTGGCCTAATAGCTAAGGTCTTAACTCTTACTCTGGCCTAATAGATAAGGTCTCAACTCTTACTCTGGCCTAATAGCTAAGGTCTTAGACTCGTACTCTGGCCTAATGGTTAAGGTCTTAGCTCTTACTCTGGCCTACTGGTTAAGGTCTTAACTCTTACTCTGGCCTAATAGCTAAGGGCTTAGACGCGTATTCTGGCCTAATGGTTAAGGTCTTAACTCTTACTCTGGCCTACTGGTTAAGGTCTTAACTCTTACTCTGGCCTAATAGCTAAGGTCTTAACTCTTACTCTGGCCTAATAGCAAAGGTCTTAGACTCGTAATCTGGCCTAATGGTTAAGGTCTTAACTCTTACTCTGGCCTAATAGTTAAGGTCTTAACTCTTACTCTGGCCTAATAGCTAAGGTCTTAGACTCTTACTATGGCCTACAGGTTAAGGTCTTAACTCTTACTCTGGCCTACTGGTTAAGGTCTTAACTCTTACTCTGGCCTAATAGCTAAGGTCTTAGACTCGTACTATGGCCTACAGGTTAAGGTCTTAACTCTTACTCTGGCCTACTGGTTAAGGTCTTAACTCTTACTCTGGCCTAATAGCTAAGGTCTTAACTCTTACTCTGGCCTACTGGTTAAGGTCTTAACTCTTACTCTGGCCTAATAGCTAAGGTCTTAACTCTTACGCTGGCCTAATAGCTAAGGTCTTAACTCTTACTCTGGACGAATAGCAAAGGTCTTAGATTCGTACTCTGGCCTAATGGTTAAGGTCTTAACTCTTACTCTGGCCTAATAGCTAAGGTCTTAGACTCGTACTCTGGCCTAATGGTTAAGGTCTTAACTCTTACTCTGGCCTAATAGCTAAGGTCTTAGACTGGTACTCTGGCCTAATAGCTAAGGTCTTAGACTGGTACTCTGGACTAATAGCTAAGGTCTTAGACTCGTACTCTGACCTACTGGTTAAGGTCTTAACTCGTACTCTGGCCTAATAGCTAAGGTCTTAGACTCGTACTCTGGCCTACTGGTCAAGGTCTTAACTCTTACTCTGGAATACTGGTTAAGGTCTTAACTCTTACTTTGGCCTACTGGTTAAGGTCTTAACTCCTACTCTGGCCTACTGGTTAAGGTCTTAACTCTTACTCTGGCCTAATAGCTAAGCTCTTAACTCTTACTCTGGCCTAATAGCTAAGGTCTTAGACTCATACTCTGGCCTAATGGTTAAGGTCTTAACTCTTACTCTGGCCTACTGGTTAAGGTCTTAACTCTTACTCTGGCCTAATAGCTAAAGTCTTAGACTCATACTCTGGCCTAATGGTTAAGGTTTTAACTCTTACTCTGGCCTATTGGTTAAGGTCTTAACTCTTACTCTGGCCTAATAACTAAGGTCTTAACTCTTACTCTGGCCTAATAGCTAAGGTCTTAACACTTACTCTGGCCTAATAGCTAAGGTCTTAACTCTTACTCTGGCCTAATAGCTAAGGTCTTAGACTCATACTCTGGCCTAATGGTTAAGGTCTTAACTCTTACTCTGGCCTAATAGCTAAGGTCTTAACTCTTACTCTGGCCTAATAGCTAAGGTCTTAGACTCGTACTATGGCCTACAGGTTAAGGTCTTAACTCGTACTCTGGCCTAATGGTTAAGGTATTAACTCTTACTCTGGCCTACTGGTTAAGGTCTTAACTCTTACTCTGGCCTACTGGTTAAGGTCTTAACTCTTACTCTGGCCTAATAGCTAAGGTCTTAACTCTTACGCTGGCCTAATAGCTAAGGTCTTAACTCTTACTCTGGACGAATAGCTAAGGTCTTAGACTGGTACTCTGGCCTAATAGCTAAGGTCTTAGACTGGTACTCTGGACTAATAGCTAAGGTCTTAGACTCGTACTCTGACCTACTGGTTAAGGTCTTAACTCGTACTCTGGCCTAATAGCTAAGGTCTTAGACTCGTACTCTGGCCTACTGGTCAAGGTCTTAACTCTTACTCTGGAATACTGGTTAAGGTCTTAACTCTTACTTTGGCCTACTGGTTAAGGTCTTAACTCCTACTCTGGCCTACTGGTTAAGGTCTTAACTCTTACTCTGGCCTAATAGCTAAGGTCTTAGACCCATACTCTGGCCTAATGGTTAAGGTCTTAACTCTTACTCTGGCCTACTGGTTAAGGTCTTAACTCTTACTCTGGCCTAATAGCTAAAGTCTTAGACTCATACTCTGGCCTAATGGTTAAGGTCTTAACTCTTACTCTGGCCTATTGGTTAAGGTCTTAACTCTTACTCTGGCCTAATAACTAAGGTCTTAACTCTTACTCTGGCCTAATAGCTAAGGTCTTAACACTTACTCTGGCCTAATAGCTAAGGTCTTAACTCTTACTCTGGCCTAATAGCTAAGGTCTTAGACTCATACTCTGGCCTAATGGTTAAGGTCTTAACTCTTACTCTGGCCTAATAGCTAAGGTCTTAACTCTTACGCTGGCCTAATAGCTAAGGTCTTAACTCTTACTCTGGCCGAATAGCTAAGGTCTTAGACTCGTACTCTGGCCTAATGGTTAAGGTCTTAACTCTTACTCTGGCCTAATAGCTAAGGTCTTAACTCTTACTCTGGCCTAATAACTAAGGTCTTAGACTCATATTCCGGCCTAATGTTTAAGGTCTTAACTCTTACTCTGGCCGAATAGCTAAGGTCTTAGACTGGTACTCTGGCCTAATAGCTAAGGTCTTAGACTCGTACTCTGACCTACTGGTTAAGGTCTTAACTCGTACTCTGGCCTAATAGATAAGGTCTTAGACTCGTACTCTGGCCTACTGGTCAAGGTCTTAACGCTTACTCTGGAATACTGGTTAAGGTCTTAACTCTTACTTTGGCCTACTGGTTAAGGTCTTAACTCCTACTCTGGCCTACTGGTTAAGGTCTTAACTCTTACTCTGGCCTAATAGCTAAGGTCTTAACTCTTACTCTGGCCTAATAGCTAAGGTCTTAGACTCATACTCTGGCCTAATGGTTAAGGTCTTAACTCTTACTCTGGCCTACTGGTTAAGGTCTTAACTCTTACTCTGGGCTAATAGGTAAGGGCTTAGACTCGTACTCTGGCCTAATGGTTAAGGTCTTAACTCTTACTCTGGCCTACTGGTTAAGGTCTTAACTCTTACTCTGGCCTAATAGCTAAGGTCCTAACTCTTACTCTGGCCTAATTTATTTATTTCTTGTGACTTGTATAGCGCACTATAACCCAGGGGTCTCTAAGCGCTTTGTTAGGATCAGCTATACAATAAAAAGATGCATCAGATTAAAATTTAGCGGCCACCCCACGCTTGCTGGAAAAGCACAGTTTTTAATTGCTTGCGGAAGGGCATTAGTTTCTTTTCATTGCGGAGTTTCAGCGGTAGTTTATTCCACATAGCTGGCAAAGTATGTGAGAAAGCACGCCCACCCACAGTGGTCAGTCTACAGCGTGGCTGAACCAGACATATGGAATCAGCAGATCTAAGCACCCTCCCTGGTTTGTAAAGGGACAGGCGAGATTTCAGATAGGTGGGTGCTCTGCCATGAAGCGCTTTGTGTACAATGCAGAGCCCCTTGAACATTAGCCTCTGCCTAACTGGCAGCCAATGGAGTTCCCACAGGAGGGGGGATGCCTGGGTACTCCTTGGTTTCTTGAAAATGAGCCTGGCAGCATCATTCATGACCGTCTGCATTCTGTTTAAGAGGCCCTGTGGGAGTCCTATATACAATGAATTGCCATAGTCCAGCCTAGCCAAAATCATTGCAGAAACCGCGCTCCTTAGGGTGGAAAAAGAGAGCAGCGGGGAAACTTTCCTGAGTTGGCGAAGGAGGCCGACACAGCAGCCCACCACAGCTGTGACTTGCTTTTTCATGGACAGCTTGCTGTCCACCTGGATGCCCAGGCTCTTAACCACCTCAGCCGGTTCTGGAGGCGTGCCCAACTCCCCAGGCCAGAAACGGTCACACCAAGGGTTGCCAGCGATGGTAATCGGCAACACCTCGGTTTTGTCCGGGTTGATTTTTAGGGAGTTGCCGGACATCCAGTTAGCTGTACTTCTCAAAATGTTTTGCAGTCTGGTAAAGGCATTCTGGCTATCCTCCAGCTGGATAATGATCTGGGTGTCGTCTGCGTAGTTATATACCTGACAGTCCATTTGATTAAGCAATAGCTAAGGTCTTAGACTCATACTCTGGCCAAATGGTTAAGGTCTTAACTCTTACTCTGGCCTAATAGCTAAGGTCTTAGACTCGTACTTGGCCTACTGGTTAAGGTCTTAACTCTTACTCTGGCCTAATAGCTAAGGTCCTAACTCTTACTCTGGCCTAATAGCTAAGGTCTTAGACTCATACTCTGGCCAAATGGTTAAGGTCCTAACTCTTACTCTGGCCTAATAGCTAAGGTCTTAGACTCATACTCTGGCCAAATGGTTAAGGTCTTAACTCTTACTCTGGCCTAATAGCTAAGGTCTTAACTCTTACGCTGGACTAATAGCTTAGGTCTTAACTCTTACTCTGGCCAAATAGATAAGGTCTTAGACTCGTACTCTGGCCTAATGGTTAAGGTCTTAACTCTTATTCTGGCCTAATAGCTAATGTCTTAGACTCGTACTCTGGCCTAATGGTTAAGGTCTTAACTCTTACTCTGGCCTACTGGTTAAGGTCTTAACTCTTACTCTGGCCTAATAGCTAAGGTCTTAACTCTTTCTCTGGCCTAATAGCAAAGGTATTAGACTCATAATCTGGCCTAATGGTTAAGGTCTTAACTCTTACTCTGGCCTAATAGCTAAGGTCCTAACTCTTACTCTGGCCTAATAGCTAAGGTCTTAGACTCGTACTCTGGCCTAATGGTTAAGGTCTTAACTCTTACACTGGCCTACTGGTTAAGGTCTTAACGCTTATCCTGGCGTAATAGCTAATGTCTCAGACTCGTACTCTGGCCTAATGGTTAAGGTCTTAACTCTTACTCTGGCCTACTGGTTAAAGTCTTAACTCTTACTCTGGCCTAATAGCTAAGGTCTTAGACTCGTACTCTGGCCTAATGGTTAAGGTCTTAACTCTTACTCTGGCCTATTGGTTAAGGTCTTAACTCTTACTCTGGCCTAATAACTAAGTTCTTAACTCTTACTCTGGCCTAATAGCTAAGGTCTTAACTCTTACTCTGGCCTAATAGATAAGGTCTCAACTCTTACTCTGGCCTAATAGCTAAGGTCTTAGACTCGTACTCTGGCCTAATGGTTAAGGTCTTAACTCTTACTCTGGCCTACTGGTTAAGGTCTTAACTCTTACTCTGGCCTAATAGCTAAGGGCTTAGACGCGTATTCTGGCCTAATGGTTAAGGTCTTAACTCTTACTCTGGCCTACTGGTTAAGGTCTTAACTCTTACTCTGGCCTAATAGCTAAGGTCTTAACTCTTACTCTGGCCTAATAGCAAAGGTCTTAGACTCGTAATCTGGCCTAATGATTAAGGTCTTAACTCTTACTCTGGCCTAATAGTTAAGGTCTTAACTCTTACTCTGGCCTAATAGCTAAGGTCTTAGACTCTTACTATGGCCTACAGGTTAAGGTCTTAACTCTTACTCTGGCCTACTGGTTAAGGTCTTAACTCTTACTCTGGCCTAATAGCTAAGGTCTTAGACTCGTACTATGGCCTACAGGTTAAGGTCTTAACTCTTACTCTGGCCTACTGGTTAAGGTCTTAACTCTTACTCTGGCCTAATAGCTAAGGTCTTAACTCTTACTCTGGCCTACTGGTTCAGGTCTTAACTCTTACTCTGGCCTAATAGCTAAGGTCTTAACTCTTACGCTGGCCTAATAGCTAAGGTCTTAACTCTTACTCTGGACGAATAGCTAAGGTCTTAGACTCGTACTCTGGCCTAATGGTTAAGGTCTTAACTCTTACTCTGGCCTAATAGCTAAGGTCTTAACTCTTACTCTGGCCTAATAGCTAAGGTCTTAGACTCGTACTCTGGCCTAATGGTTAAGGTCTTAACTCTTACTCTGGCCTATTAGCTAAGGTCTTAGACTGGTACTCTGGCCTAATAGCTAAGGTCTTAGACTGGTACTCTGGACTAATAGCTAAGGTCTTAGACTCGTACTCTGACCTACTGGTTAAGGTCTTAACTCGTACTCTGGCCTAATAGCTAAGGTCTTAGACTCGTACTCTGGCCTACTGGTCAAGGTCTTAACTCTTACTCTGGAATACTGGTTAAGGTCTTAACTCTTACTTTGGCCTACTGGTTAAGGTCTTAACTCTTACTCTTGCCTAATAGCTAAGGTCTTAACTCTTACTCTGGCCTAATAGCTAAGGTCTTAGACTCATACTCTGGCCTAATGGTTAAGGTCTTTACTCTTACTCTGGCCTACTGGTTAAGGTCTTAACTCTTACTCTGGCCTAATAGCTAAAGTCTTAGACTCATACTCTGGCCTAATGGTTAAGGTCTTAACTCTTACTCTGGCCTATTGGTTAAGGTCTTAACTCTTACTCTGGCCTAATAACTAAGGTCTTAACTCTTACTCTGGCCTAATAGCTAAGGTCTTAACACTTACTCTGGCCTAATAGCTAAGGTCTTAACTCTTACTCTGGCCTAATAGCTAAGGTCTTAGACTCATACTCTGGCCTAATGGTTAAGGTCTTAACTCTTACTCTGGCCTAATAGCTAAGGTCTTAACTCTTACTCTGGCCTAATAGCTAAGGTCTTAGACTCGTACTATGGCCTACAGGTTAAGGTCTTAACTCGTACTCTGGCCTAATGGTTAAGGTATTAACTCTTACTCTGGCCTACTGGTTAAGGTCTTAACTCTTACTCTGGCCTACTGGTTAAGGTCTTAACTCTTACTCTGGCCTAATAGCTAAGGTCTTAACTCTTACGCTGGCCTAATAGCTAAGGTCTTAACTCTTACTCTGGACGAATAGCTAAGGTCTTAGACTCGTACTCTGGCCTAATGGTTAAGGTCTTAACTCTTACTCTGGCCTAATAGCTAAGGTCTTAACTCTTACTCTGGCCTAATAGCTAAGGTCTTAGACTCGTACTCTGGCCTAATGGTTAAGGTCTTAACTCTTACTCTGGCCTAATAGCTAAGGTCTTAGACTGGTACTCTGGCCTAATAGCTAAGGTCTTAGACTGGTACTCTGGACTAATAGCTAAGGTCTTAGACTCGTACTCTGACCTACTGGTTAAGGTCTTAACTCGTACTCTGGCCTAATAGCTAAGGTCTTAGACGCGTACTCTGGCCTACTGGTCAAGGTCTTAACTCTTACTCTGGAATACTGGTTAAGGTCTTAACTCTTACTTTGGCCTACTGGTTAAGGTCTTAACTCCTACTCTGGCCTACTGGTTAAGGTCTTAACTCTTACTCTGGCCTAATAGCTAAGGTCTTAACTCTTACTCTGGCCTAATAGCTAAGGTCTTAGACTCATACTCTGGCCTAATGGTTAAGGTCTTAACTCTTACTCTGGCCTACTGGTTAAGGTCTTAACTCTTACTCTGGCCTAATAGCTAAAGTCTTAGACTCATACTCTGGCCTACTGGTTAAGGTCTTAACTCTTACTCTGGCCTAATAGCTAAGGTCTTAACTCTTACTCTGGCCTAATAGCTAAGGTCTTAGACTCATACTCTGGCCTAATGGTTAAGGTCTTAACTCTTACTCTGGCCTACTGGTTAAGGTCTTAACTCTTACTCTGGGCTAATAGGTAAGGGCTTAGACTCGTACTCTGGCCTAATGGTTAAGGTCTTAACTCTTACTCTGGCCTACTGGTTAAGGTCTTAACTCTTACTCTGGCCTAATAGCTAAGGTCCTAACTCTTACTCTGGCCTAATAGCTAAGGTCTTAGACTCATACTCTGGCCAAATGTTTAAGGTCTTAACTCTTACTCTGGCCTAATAGCTAAGGTCTTAGACTCTTACTCTGGCCTACTGGTTAAGGTCTTAACTCTTACTCTGGCCTACTGGTTAAGGTCTTAACTCTTACTCTGGCCTAATAGCTAAGGTCTTAACTCTTACGCTGGACTATTAGCTAAGGTCTTAACTCTTACTCTGGCCAAATAGCTAAGGTCTTAGACTCGTACTCTGGCCTAATGGTTAAGGTCTTAACTCTTACTGTGGCCTAATAGCTAAGGTCTTAACTCTTACTCTGGCCTAATAGCTAAGGTCTTAGACTCATTCTCTGGCCTAATGTTTAAGGTCTTAACTCTTACTCTGGCCTTATAGCTAAGGTCTTAGACTGGTACTCTGGCCTAACAGCTAAGGTCTTAGACTCGTACTCTGGCCTAATGGTTAAGGTCTTAACTCCTACTCTGGCCTACTGGTTAAGGTCTTAACTCTTACTCTGGCCCAATAGCTAAGGTATTAAATCTTACTCTGGCCTAATAGCTAAGGTCTTAGACTCGTACTCTGGCCTAATGGTTAAGGTCTTAACTCTTACTCTGTCCTACTGGTTAAGGTCTTAACTCTTACTCTGGCCTAATAGCTAAAGTCTTAGACTCATACTCTGGCCTACTGGTTAAGGTCTTAACTCTTACTCTGGCCCAATAGCTAAGGTCTTAAATCTTACTCTGGCCTAATTGCTAAGGTCTTAGACTCATACTCTGGCCTAATAGCTAAGGTCTTAACACTTACTCTGGCCTAATAGCTAAGGTCTTAACTCTTACTCTGGCCTAATAGCTAAGGTCTTAGACTCATACTCTGGCCTAATGGTTAAGGTCTTAACTCTTACTCTGGCCTAATAGCTAAGGTCTTAACTCTTACTCTGGCCTACTGGTTAAGGTCTTAACTCTTACTCTGGCCCAATAGCTAAGGTATTAAATCTTACTCTGGCCTAATAGCTAAGGTCTTAGACTCATACTCTGGCCTAATGGTTAAGGTCTTTACTCTTACTCTGGCCTACTGGTTAAGGTCTTAACTCTTACTCTGGCCTAATAGCTAAAGTCTTAGACTCATACTCTGGCCTAATGGTTAAGGTCTTAACTCTTACTCTGGCCTATTGGTTAAGGTCTTATCTCTTACTCTGGCCTAATAACTAAGGTCTTAACTCTTACTCTGGCCTAATAGCTAAGGTCTTAACACTTACTCTGGCCTAATAGCTAAGGTCTTAACTCTTACTCTGGCCTAATAGCTAAGGTCTTAGACTCATACTCTGGCCTAATGGTTAAGGTCTTAACTCTTACTCTGGCCTAATAGCTAAGGTCTTAACTCTTACTCTGGCCTAATAGCTAAGGTCTTAGACTCGTACTATGGCCTACAGGTTAAGGTCTTAACTCGTACTCTGGCCTAATGGTTAAGGTATTAACTCTTACTCTGGCCTACTGGTTAAGGTCTTAACTCTTACTCTGGCCTACTGGTTAAGGTCTTAACTCTTACTCTGGCCTAATAGCTAAGGTCTTAACTCTTACGCTGGCCTAATAGCTAAGGTCTTAACTCTTACTCTGGACGAATAGCTAAGGTCTTAGACTCGTACTCTGGCCTAATGGTTAAGGTCTTAACTCTTACTCTGGCCTAATAGCTAAGGTCTTAACTCTTACTCTGGCCTAATAGCTAAGGTCTTAGACTCGTACTCTGGCCTAATGGTTAAGGTCTTAACTCTTACTCTGGCCTAATAGCTAAGGTCTTAGACTGGTACTCTGGCCTAATAGCTAAGGTCTTAGACTGGTACTCTGGACTAATAGCTAAGGTCTTAGACTCGTACTCTGACCTACTGGTTAAGGTCTTAACTCGTACTCTGGCCTAATAGCTAAGGTCTTAGACGCGTACTCTGGCCTACTGGTCAAGGTCTTAACTCTTACTCTGGAATACTGGTTAAGGTCTTAACTCTTACTTTGGCCTACTGGTTAAGGTCTTAACTCCTACTCTGGCCTACTGGTTAAGGTCTTAACTCTTACTCTGGCCTAATAGCTAAGGTCTTAACTCTTACTCTGGCCTAATAGCTAAGGTCTTAGACTCATACTCTGGCCTAATGGTTAAGGTCTTAACTCTTACTCTGGCCTACTGGTTAAGGTCTTAACTCTTACTCTGGCCTAATAGCTAAAGTCTTAGACTCATACTCTGGCCTACTGGTTAAGGTCTTAACTCTTACTCTGGCCTAATAGCTAAGGTCTTAACTCTTACTCTGGCCTAATAGCTAAGGTCTTAGACTCATACTCTGGCCTAATGGTTAAGGTCTTAACTCTTACTCTGGCCTACTGGTTAAGGTCTTAACTCTTACTCTGGGCTAATAGGTAAGGGCTTAGACTCGTACTCTGGCCTAATGGTTAAGGTCTTAACTCTTACTCTGGCCTACTGGTTAAGGTCTTAACTCTTACTCTGGCCTAATAGCTAAGGTCCTAACTCTTACTCTGGCCTAATAGCTAAGGTCTTAGACTCATACTCTGGCCAAATGTTTAAGGTCTTAACTCTTACTCTGGCCTAATAGCTAAGGTCTTAGACTCTTACTCTGGCCTACTGGTTAAGGTCTTAACTCTTACTCTGGCCTACTGGTTAAGGTCTTAACTCTTACTCTGGCCTAATAGCTAAGGTCTTAACTCTTACGCTGGACTAATAGCTAAGGTCTTAACTCTTACTCTGGCCAAATAGCTAAGGTCTTAGACTCGTACTCTGGCCTAATGGTTAAGGTCTTAACTCTTACTGTGGCCTAATAGCTAAGGTCTTAACTCTTACTCTGGCCTAATAGCTAAGGTCTTAGACTCATTCTCTGGCCTAATGTTTAAGGTCTTAACTCTTACTCTGGCCTTATAGCTAAGGTCTTAGACTGGTACTCTGGCCTAATAGCTAAGGTCTTAGACTCGTACTCTGGCCTAATGGTTAAGGTCTTAACTCCTACTCTGGCCTACTGGTTAAGGTCTTAACTCTTACTCTGGCCCAATAGCTAAGGTATTAAATCTTACTCTGGCCTAATAGCTAAGGTCTTAGACTCGTACTCTAGCCTAATGGTTAAGGTCTTAACTCTTACTCTGTCCTACTGGTTAAGGTCTTAACTCTTACTCTGGCCTAATAGCTAAAGTCTTAGACTCATACTCTGGCCTACTGGTTAAGGTCTTAACTCTTACTCTGGCCCAATAGCTAAGGTCTTAAATCTTACTCTGGCCTAATTGCTAAGGTCTTAGACTCATACTCTGGCCTAATAGCTAAGGTCTTAACTCTTACTCTGGCCTAATAGCTAAGGTCTTAGACTCGTACTCTGGCCTAATGGTTAAGGTCTTAACTCTTACTCTGTCCTACTGGTTAAGGTCTTAACTCTTACTCTGGCCTAATAGCTAAGGTCTTAATACTTACTCTGGCCTAATGGTTAAGGTCTTAACTCTTACTCTGGCCTACTGGTTAAGGTCTTAACTCTTACTCTGGCCTAATAGGTAAGGGCTTAGACTCGTACTCTGGCCTAATGGTTAAGGTCTTAACTCTTACTCTGGCCTACTGGTTAAGGTCTTAACTCTTACTCTGGCCTAATAGCTAAGGTCTTAACTCTTACTCTGGCCTAATAGCAAAGGTATTAGACTCGTAATCTGGCCTAATGGTTAAGGTCTTAACTCTTACTCTGGCCTAATAGCTAAGGTCCTAACTCTTACTCTGGCCTAATAGCTAAGGTCTTAGACTCGTACTCTGGCCTAATGGTTAAGGTCTTAACTAGGCCTGGGCAAAAATTTCGTTCCGTTCGCGGAAATTGCGATATTTTGACATTTTTGCGTTCCGCGGAGAGCGCGAAAATGTCAAAAATTCCGGTTTCCGCAGCTTGGCGATAATTTGTTTCTTGCTCGCGCTGTAAAATGATACATTCTCGCGCGCGCGCGATCGCCTTACCTGAATCCCTGCGTTCGCCGACAAGTTTTCTTGATCCGGTCGCGTTCTCCATGAGATGTTGTATTGTTTTTAGCCATTTGCGCTGTCTCGCGACAGTTCGCGCCCGCAGTGACGTCATGCGTCGCGCGATCACGTCTTTCTTCTCGCGATCATGCACCGCGAGAACAACTCAAAACAAGATGGCCGCGCCCGCAAGCAGCCACATGGGTAAGTTGGCGACCCGCAACCATGCAGAAAATCGCGCGAACATGCCGGAAAAAAACTTCCGCATCTTCGCGATATTTCTGCTTGTTTGCGATAATTTTAAACATTCTCGCGATAATTTGCGAAGGTTAATTCCGCAAATTCCGCCCACCCCTAGTCTTAACTCTTACACTGGCCTACTGGTTAAGGTCTTAACTCTTATTCTGGCCTAATAGCTAATGTCTCAGACTCGTACTCTGGCCTAATGGTTAAGGTCTTAACTCTTACTCTGGCCTACTGGTTAAAGTCTTAACTCTTACTCTGGCCTAATAGCTAAGGTCTTAGACTCGTACTCTGGCCTAATGGTTAAGGTCTTAACTCTTACTCTGGCCTATTGGTTAAGGTCTTAACTCTTACTCTGGCCTAATAACTAAGTTCTTAACTCTTACTCTGGCCTAATAGCTAAGGTCTTAACTCTTACTCTGGCCTAATAGATAAGGTCTCAACTCTTACTCTGGCCTAATAGCTAAGGTCTTAGACTCGTACTCTGGCCTAATGGTTAAGGTCTTAGCTCTTACTCTGGCCTACTGGTTAAGGTCTTAACTCTTACTCTGGCCTAATAGCTAAGGGCTTAGACGCGTATTCTGGCCTAATGGTTAAGGTCTTAACTCTTACTCTGGCCTACTGGTTAAGGTCTTAATTCTTACTCTGGCCTAATAGCTAAGGTCTTAACTCTTACTCTGGCCTAATAGCAAAGGTCTTAGACTCGTAATCTGGCCTAATGGTTAAGGTCTTAACTCTTACTCTGGCCTAATAGTTAAGGTCTTAACTCTTACTCTGGCCTAATAGCTAAGGTCTTAGACTCGTACTATGGCCTACAGGTTAAGGTCTTAACTCTTACTCTGGCCTACTGGTTAAGGTCTTAACTCTTACTCTGGCCTAATAGCTAAGGTCTTAACTCTTACTCTGGCCTACTGGTTAAGGTCTTAACTCTTACTCTGGCCTAATAGCTAAGGTCTTAACTCTTACGCTGGCCTAATAGCTAAGGTCTTAACTCTTACTCTGGACGAATAGCAAAGGTCTTAGATTCGTACTCTGGCCTAATGGTTAAGGTCTTAACTCTTACTCTGGCCTAATAGCTAAGGTCTTAACTCTTACTCTGGCCTAATAGCTAAGGTCTTAGACTTGTACTCTGGCCTAATGGTTAAGGTCTTAACTCTTACTCTGGCCTAATAGCTAAGGTCTTAGACTGGTACTCTGGCCTAATAGCTAAGGTCTTAGACTGGTACTCTGGACTAATAGCTAAGGTCTTAGACTCGTACTCTGACCTACTGGTTAAGGTCTTAACTCGTACTCTGGCCTAATAGCTAAGGTCTTAGACTCGTACTCTGGCCTACTGGTCAAGGTCTTAACTCTTACTCTGGAATACTGGTTAAGGTCTTAACTCTTACTTTGGCCTACTGGTTAAGGTCTTAACTCCTACTCTGGCCTACTGGTTAAGGTCTTAACTCTTACTCTGGCCTAATAGCTAAGGTCTTAACTCTTACTCTGGCCTAATAGCTAAGGTCTTAGACCCATACTCTGGCCTAATGGTTAAGGTCTTAACTCTTACTCTGGCCTACTGGTTAAGGTCTTAACTCTTACTCTGGCCTAATAGCTAAAGTCTTAGACTCATACTCTGGCCTAATGGTTAAGGTCTTAACTCTTACTCTGGCCTATTGGTTAAGGTCTTAACTCTTACTCTGGCCTAATAGCTAAGGTCTTAACTCTTACTCTGGCCTAATAGCTAAGGTCTTAACACTTACTCTGGCCTAATAGCTAAGGTCTTAACTCTTACTCTGGCCTAATAGCTAAGGTATTAGACTCATACTCTGGCCTAATGGTTAAGGTCTTAACTCTTACTCTGGCCTAATAGCTAAGGTCTTAACTCTTAAGCTGGCCTAATAGCTAAGGTCTTAACTCTTACTCTGGCCGAATAGCTAAGGTCTTAGACTCGTACTCTGGCCTAATGGTTAAGGTCTTAACTCTTACTCTGGCCTAATAGCTAAGGTCTTAACTCTTACTCTGGCCTAATAACTAAGGTCTTAGACTCATATTCCGGCCTAATGTTTAAGGTCTTAACTCTTACTCTGGCCGAATAGCTAAGGTCTTAGACTGGTACTCTGGCCTAATAGCTAAGGTCTTAGACTCGTACTCTGACCTACTGGTTAAGGCCTTAACTCTTACTCTGGCCTAATAGTTAAGGTCTTAACTCTTACTCTGGCCTAATAGCTAAGGTCTTAGACTCTTACTATGGCCTACAGGTTAAGGTCTTAACTCTTACTCTGGCCTACTGGTTAAGGTCTTAACTCTTACTCTGGCCTAATAGCTAAGGTCTTAGACTCGTAATATGGCCTACAGGTTAAGGTCTTAACTCTTACTCTGGCCTACTGGTTAAGGTCTTAACTCTTACTCTGGCCTAATAGCTAAGGTCTTAACTCTTACTCTGGCCTACTGGTTAAGGTCTTAACTCTTACTCTGGCCTAATAGCTAAGGTCTTAACTCTTACGCTGGCCTAATAGCTAAGGTCTTAACTCTTACTCTGGACGAATAGCAAAGGTCTTAGATTCGTACTCTGGCCTAATGGTTAAGGTCTTAACTCTTACTCTGGCCTAATAGCTAAGGTCTTAACTCTTACTCTGGCCTAATAGCTAAGGTCTTAGACTCGTACTCTGGCCTAATGGTTAAGGTCTTAACTCTTACTCTGGCCTAATAGCTAAGGTCTTAGACTGGTACTCTGGCCTAATAGCTAAGGTCTTAGACTGGTACTCTGGACTAATAGCTAAGGTCTTATACTCGTACTCTGACCTACTGGTTAAGGTCTTAACTCGTACTCTGGCCTAATAGCTAAGGTCTTAGACTCGTACTCTGGCCTACTGGTCAAGGTCTTAACTCTTACTCTGGAATACTGGTTAAGGTCTTAACTCTTACTTTGGCCTACTGGTTAAGGTCTTAACTCCTACTCTGGCCTACTGGTTAAGGTCTTAACTCTTACTCTGGCCTAATAGCTAAGGTCTTAACTCTTACTCTGGCCTAATAGCTAAAGTATTAGACTCATACTCTGGCCTAATGGTTAAGGTCTTAACTCTTACTCTGGCCTATTGGTTAAGGTCTTAACTCTTACTCTGGCCTAATAACTAAGGTCTTAACTCTTACTCTGGCCTAATAGCTAAGGTCTTAACACTTACTCTGGCCTAATAGCTAAGGTCTTAACTCTTACTCTGGCCTAATAGCTAAGGTCTTAGACTCATACACTGGCCTAATGGTTAAGGTCTTAACTCTTACTCTGGCCTAATAGCTAAGGTCTTAACTCTTACTCTGGCCTAATAGCTAAGGTCTTAGACTCGTACTATGGCCTACAGGTTAAGGTCTTAACTCGTACTCTGGCCTAATGGTTAAGGTATTAACTCTTACTCTGGCCTACTGGTTAAGGTCTTAACTCTTACTCTGGCCTACTGGTTAAGGTCTTAACTCTTACTCTGGCCTAATAGCTAAGGTCTTAACTCTTACGCTGGCCTAATAGCTAAGGTCTTAACTCTTACTCTGGACGAATAGCTAAGGTCTTAGACTCGTACTCTGGACTAATGGTTAAGGTCTTAACTCTCACTCTGGCCTAATAGCTAAGGTCTTAACTCTTACTCTGGCCTAATAGCTAAGGTCTTAGACTTGTACTCTGGCCTAATGGTTAAGGTCTTAACTCTTACTCTGGCCTAATAGCTAAGGTCTTAGACTGGTACTCTGGCCTAATAGCTAAGGTCTTAGACTGGTACTCTGGACTAATAGCTAAGGTCTTAGACTCGTACTCTGACCTACTGGTTAAGGTCTTAACTCGTACTCTGGCCTAATAGCTAAGGTCTTAGACTCGTTCTCTGGCCTACTGGTCAAGGTCTTAACTCTTACTCTGGAATACTGGTTAAGGTCTTAACTCTTACTTTGGCCTACTGGTTAAGGTCTTAACTCCTACTCTGGCCTACTGGTTAAGGTCTTAACTCTTACTCTGGCCTAATAGCTAAGGTCTTAACTCTTACTCTGGCCTAATAGCTAAGGTCTTAGACCCATACTCTGGCCTAATGGTTAAGGTCTTAACTCTTACTCTGGCCTACTGGTTAAGGTCTTAACTCTTACTCTGGCCTAATAGCTAAAGTCTTAGACTCATACTCTGGCCTAATGGTTAAGGTCTTAACTCTTACTCTGGCCTATTGGTTAAGGTCTTAACTCTTACTCTGGCCTAATAACTAAGGTCTTAACTCTTACTCTGGCCTAATAGCTAAGGTCTTAACACTTACTCTGGCCTAATAGCTAAGGTCTTAACTCTTACTCTGGCCTAATAGCTAAGGTCTTAGACTCATACTCTGGCCTAATGGTTAAGGTCTTAACTCTTACTCTGGCCTAATAGCTAAGGTCTTAACTCTTACGCTGGCCTAATAGCTAAGGTCTTAACTCTTACTCTGGCCGAATAGCTAAGGTCTTAGACTCGTACTCTGGCCTAATGGTTAAGGTCTTAACTCTTACTCTGGCCTAATAGCTAAGGTCTTAACTCTTACTCTGGCCTAATAACTAAGGTCTTAGACTCATATTCCGGCCTAATGTTTAAGGTCTTAACTCTTACTCTGGCCGAATAGCTAAGGTCTTAGACTGGTACTCTGGCCTAATAGCTAAGGTCTTAGACTCGTACTCTGACCTACTGGTTAAGGCCTTAACTCTTACTCTGGCCTAATAGTTAAGGTCTTAGACTCTTACTATGGCCTACAGGTTAAGGTCTTAACTCTTACTCTGGCCTACTGGTTAAGGTCTTAACTCTTACTCTGGCCTAATAGCTAAGGTCTTAGACTCGTACTATGGCCTACAGGTTAAGGTCTTAACTCTTACTCTGGCCTACTGGTTAAGGTCTTAACTCTTACTCTGGCCTAATAGCTAAGGTCTTAACTCTTACTCTGGCCTACTGGTTAAGGTCTTAACTCTTACTCTGGCCTAATAGCTAAGGTCTTAACTCTTACGCTGGCCTAATAGCTAAGGTCTTAACTCTTACTCTGGACGAATAGCAAAGGTCTTAGATTCGTACTCTGGCCTAATGGTTAAGGTCTTAACTCTTACTCTGGCCTAATAGCTAAGGTCTTAACTCTTACTCTGGCCTAATAGCTAAGGTCTTAGACTCGTACTCTGGCCTAATGGTTAAGGTCTTAACTCTTACTCTGGCCTAATAGCTAAGGTCTTAGACTGGTACTCTGGCCTAATAGCTAAGGTCTTAGACTGGTACTCTGGACTAATAGCTAAGGTCTTAGACTCGTACTCTGACCTACTGGTTAAGGTCTTAACTCGTACTCTGGCCTAATAGCTAAGGTCTTAGACTCGTACTCTGGCCTACTGGTCAAGGTCTTAACTCTTACTCTGGAATACTGGTTAAGGTCTTAACTCTTACTTTGGCCTACTGGTTAAGGTCTTAACTCCTACTCTGGCCTACTGGTTAAGGTCTTAACTCTTACTCTGGCCTAATAGCTAAGGTCTTAACTCTTACTCTGGCCTAATAGCTAAGGTCTTAGACTCATACTCTGGCCTAATGGTTAAGGTCTTAACTCTTACTCTGGCCTACTGGTTAAGGTCTTAACTCTTACTCTGGCCTAATAGCTAAAGTCTTAGACTCATACTCTGGCCTAATGGTTAAGGTCTTAACTCTTACTCTGGCCTATTGGTTAAGGTCTTAACTCTTACTCTGGCCTAATAACTAAGGTCTTAACTCTTACTCTGGCCTAATAGCTAAGGTCTTAACACTTACTCTGGCCTAATAGCTAAGGTCTTAACTCTTACTCTGGCCTAATAGCAAAGGTCTTAGACTCATACTCTGGCCTAATGGTTAAGGTCTTAACTCTTACTCTGGCCTAATAGCTAAGGTCTTAACTCTTACTCTGGCCTAATAGCTAAGGTCTTAGACTCGTACTATGGCCTACAGGTTAAGGTCTTAACTCGTACTCTGGCCTAATGGTTAAGGTATTAACTCTTACTCTGGCCTACTGGTTAAGGTCTTAACTCTTACTCTGGCCTACTGGTTAAGGTCTTAACTCTTACTCTGCCCTAATAGCTAAGGTCTTAACTCTTACGCTGGCCTAATAGCTAAGGTCTTAACTCTTACTCTGGACGAATAGCTAAGGTCTTAGACTCGTACTCTGGCCTAATGGTTAAGGTCTTAACTCTTACTCTGGCCTAATAGCTAAGGTCTTAACTCTTACTCTGGCCTAATAGCTAAGGTCTTAGACTTGTACTCTGGCCTAATGGTTAAGGTCTTAACTCTTACTCTGGCCTAATAGCTAAGGTCTTAGACTGGTACTCTGGCCTAATAGCTAAGGTCTTAGACTGGTACTCTGGACTAATAGCTAAGGTCTTAGACTCGTACTCTGACCTACTGGTTAAGGTCTTAACTCGTACTCTGGCCTAATAGCTAAGGTCTTAGACTCGTACTCTGGCCTACTGGTCAAGGTCTTAACTCTTACTCTGGAATACTGGTTAAGGTCTTAACTCTTACTTTGGCCTACTGGTTAAGGTCTTAACTCCTACTCTGGCCTACTGGTTAAGGTCTTAACTCTTACTCTGGCCTAATAGCTAAGGTCTTAACTCTTACTCTGGCCTAATAGCTAAGGTCTTAGACCCATACTCTGGCCTAATGGTTAAGGTCTTAACTCTTACTCTGGCCTACTGGTTAAGGTCTTAACTCTTACTCTGGCCTAATAGCTAAAGTCTTAGACTCATACTCTGGCCTAATGGTTAAGGTCTTAACTCTTACTCTGGCCTATTGGTTAAGGTCTTAACTCTTACTCTGGCCTAATAACTAAGGTCTTAACTCTTACTCTGGCCTAATAGCTACGGTCTTAACACTTACTCTGGCCTAATAGCTAAGGTCTTAACTCTTACTCTGGCCTAATAGCTAAGGTCTTAGACTCATACTCTGGCCTAATGGTTAAGGTCTTAACTCTTACTCTGGCCTAATAGCTAAGGTCTTAACTCTTACGCTGGCCTAATAGCTAAGGTCTTAACTCTTACTCTGGCCGAATAGCTAAGGTCTTAGACTCGTACTCTGGCCTAATGGTTAAGGTCTTAAATCTTACTCTGGCCTAATAGCTAAGGTCTTAACTCTTACTCTGGCCTAATAACTAAGGTCTTAGACTCATATTCCGGCCTAATGTTTAAGGTCTTAACTCTTACTCTGGCCGAATAGCTAAGGTCTTAGACTGGTACTCTGGCCTAATAGCTAAGGTCTTAGACTCGTACTCTGACCTACTGGTTAAGGTCTTAACTCGTACTCTGGCCTAATAGATAAGGTCTTAGACTCGTACTCTGGCCTACTGGTCAAGGTCTTAACGCTTACTCTGGAATACTGGTTAAGGTCTTAACTCTTACTTTGGCCTACTGGTTAAGGTCTTAACTCCTACTCTGGCCTACTGGTTAAGGTCTTAACTCTTACTCTGGCCTAATAGCTAAGGTCTTAACTCTTACTCTGGCCTAATAGCAAAGGTCTTAGACTCGTAATCTGGCCTAATGGTTAAGGTCTTAACTCTTACTCTGGCCTAATAGTTAAGGTCTTAACTCTTACTCTGGCCTAATAGCTAAGGTCTTAGACTCTTACTATGGCCCACAGGTTAAGGTCTTAACTCTTACTCTGGCCTACTGGTTAAGGTCTTAACTCTTACTCTGGCCTAATAGCTAAGGTCTTAGACTCGTACTATGGCCTACAGGTTAAGGTCTTAACTCTTACTCTGGCCTACTGGTTAAGGTCTTAACTCTTACTCTGGCCTAATAGCTAAGGTCTTAACTCTTACTCTGGCCTACTGGTTAAGGTCTTAACTCTTACTCTGGCCTAATAGCTAAGGTCTTAACTCTTACGCTGGCCTAATAGCTAAGGTCTTAACTCTTACTCTGGACGAATAGCTAAGGTCTTAGACTCGTACTCTGGCCTAATGGTTAAGGTCTTAACTCTTACTCTGGCCTAATAGCTAAGGTCTTAACTCTTACTCTGGCCTAATAGCTAAGGTCTTAGACTCGTACTCTGGCCTAATGGTTAAGGTCTTAACTCTTACTCTGGCCTAATAGCTAAGGTCTTAGACTGGTACTCTGGCCTAATAGCTAAGGTCTTAGACTGGTACTCTGGACTAATAGCTAAGGTCTTAGACTCGTACTCTGACCTACTGGTTTAGGTCTTAACTCGTACTCTGGCCTAATAGCTAAGGTCTTAGACTCGTACTCTGGCCTACTGGTCAAGGTCTTAACTCTTACTCTGGAATACTGGTTAAGGTCTTAACTCTTACTTTGGCCTACTGGTTAAGGTCTTAACTCCTACTCTGGCCTACTGGTTAAGGTCTTAACTCTTACTCTGGCCTAATAGCTAAGGTCTTAACTCTTACTCTGGCCTAATAGCTAAGGTCTTAGACTCATACTCTGGCCTAATGGTTAAGGTCTTTACTCTTACTCTGGCCTACTGGTTAAGGTCTTAACTCTTACTCTGGCCTAATAGCTAAAGTCTTAGACTCATACTCTGGCCTAATGGTTAAGGTCTTAACTCTTACTCTGGCCTATTGGTTAAGGTCTTAACTCTTACTCTGGCCTAATAACTAAGGTCTTAACTCTTACTCTGGCCTAATAGCTAAGGTCTTAACACTTACTCTGGCCTAATAGCTAAGGTCTTAACTCTTACTCTGGCCTAATAGCTAAGGTCTTAGACTCATACTCTGGCCTAATGGTTAAGGTCTTAACTCTTACTCTGGCCTAATAGCTAAGGTCTTAACTCTTACTCTGGCCTAATAGCTAAGGTCTTAGACTCGTACTATGGCCTACAGGTTAAGGTCTTAACTCGTACTCTGGCCTAATGGTTAAGGTATTAACTCTTACTCTGGCCTACTGGTTAAGGTCTTAACTCTTACTCTGGCCTACTGGTTAAGGTCTTAACTCTTACTCTGGCCTAATAGCTAAGGTCTTAACTCTTACGCTGGCCTAATAGCTAAGGTCTTAACTCTTACTCTGGACGAATAGCTAAGGTCTTAGACTCGTACTCTGGCCTAATGGTTAAGGTCTTAACTCTTACTCTGGCCTAATAGCTAAGGTCTTAGACTGGTACTCTGGCCTAATAGCTAAGGTCTTAGACTGGTACTCTGGACTAATAGCTAAGGTCTTAGACTCGTACTCTGACCTACTGGTTAAGGTCTTAACTCGTACTCTGGCCTAATAGCTAAGGTCTTAGACGCGTACTCTGGCCTACTGGTCAAGGTCTTAACTCTTACTCTGGAATACTGGTTAAGGTCTTAACTCTTACTTTGGCCTACTGGTTAAGGTCTTAACTCCTACTCTGGCCTACTGGTTAAGGTCTTAACTCTTACTCTGGCCTAATAGCTAAGGTCTTAACTCTTACTCTGGCCTAATAGCTAAGGTCTTAGACTCATACTCTGGCCTAATGGTTAAGGTCTTAACTCTTACTCTGGCCTACTGGTTAAGGTCTTAACTCTTACTCTGGCCTAATAGCTAAAGTCTTAGACTCATACTCTGGCCTACTGGTTAAGGTCTTAACTCTTACTCTGGCCTAATAGCTAAGGTCTTAACTCTTACTCTGGCCTAATAGCTAAGGTCTTAGACTCATACTCTGGCCTAATGGTTATGGTCTTAACTCTTACTCTGGCCTACTGGTTAAGGTCTTAACTCTTACTCTGGGCTAATAGGTAAGGGCTTAGACTCGTACTCTGGCCTAATGGTTAAGGTCTTAACTCTTACTCTGGCCTACTGGTTAAGGTCTTAACTCTTACTCTGGCCTAATAGCTAAGGTCCTAACTCTTACTCTGGCCTAATAGCTAAGGTCTTAGACTCATACTCTGGCCAAATGGTTAAGGTCTTAACTCTTACTCTGGCCTAATAGCTAAGGTCTTAGACTCTTACTCTGGCCTACTGGTTAAGGTCTTAACTCTTACTCTGGCCTACTGGTTAAGGTCTTAACTCTTACTCTGGCCTAATAGCTAAGGTATTAACTCTTACGCTGGACTAATAGCTAAGGTCTTAACTCTTACTCTGGCCAAATAGCTAAGGTCTTAGACTCGTACTCTGGCCTAATGGTTAAGGTCTTAACTCTTACTCTGGCCTAATAGCTAAGGTCTTAACTCTTACTCTGGCCTAATAGCAAAGGTCTTAGACTCGTAATCTGGCCTAATGGTTAAGGTCTTAACTCTTACTCTGGCCTAATAGTTAAGGTCTTAACTCTTACTCTGGCCTAATAGCTAAGGTCTTAGACTCTTACTATGGCCTACAGGTTAAGGTCTTAACTCTTACTCTGGCCTACTGGTTAAGGTCTTAACTCTTACTCTGGCCTAATAGCTAAGGTCTTAGACTCGTACTATGGCCTACAGGTTAAGGTCTTAACTCTTACTCTGGCCTACTGGTTAAGGTCTTAACTCTTACTCTGGCCTAATAGCTAAGGTCTTAACTCTTACTCTGGCCTACTGGTTAAGGTCTTAACTCTTACTCTGGCCTAATAGCTAAGGTCTTAACTCTTACGCTGGCCTAATAGCTAAGGTCTTAACTCTTACTCTGGACGAATAGCTAAGGTCTTAGACTCGTACTCTGGCCTAATGGTTAAGGTCTTAACTCTTACTCTGGCCTAATAGCTAAGGTCTTAACTCTTACTCTGGCCTAATAGCTAAGGTCTTAGACTCGTACACTGGCCTAATGGTTAAGGTCTTAACTATTACTCTGGCCTAATAGCTAAGGTCTTAGACTGGTACTCTGGCCTAATAGCTAAGGTCTTAGACTGGTACTCTGGACTAATAGCTAAGGTCTTAGACTTGTACTCTGACCTACTGGTTAAGGTCTTAACTCGTACTCTGGCCTAATAGCTAAGGTCTTAGACTCGTACTCTGGCCTACTGGTCAAGGTCTTAACTCTTACTCTGGAATACTGGTTAAGGTCTTAACTCTTACTTTGGCCTACTGGTTAAGGTCTTAACTCCTACTCTGGCCTACTGGTTAAGGTCTTAACTCTTACTCTGGCCTAATAGCTAAGGTCTTAACTCTTACTCTGGCCTAATAGCTAAGGTCTTAGACTCATACTCTGGCCTAATGGTTAAGGTCTTTACTCTTACTCTGGCCTACTGGTTAAGGTCTTAACTCTTACTCTGGCCTAATAGCTAAAGTCTTAGACTCATACTCTGGCCTAATGGTTAAGGTCTTAACTCTTACTCTGGCCTATTGGTTAAGGTCTTAACTCTTACTCTGGCCTAATAACTAAGGTCTTAACTCTTACTCTGGCCTAATAGCTAAGGTCTTAACACTTACTCTGGCCTAATAGCTAAGGTCTTAACTCTTACTCTGGCCTAATAGCTAAGGTCTTAGACTCATACTCTGGCCTAATGGTTAAGGTCTTAACTCTTACTCTGGCCTAATAGCTAAGGTCTTAACTCTTACTCTGGCCTAATAGCTAAGGTCTTAGACTCGTACTATGGCCTACAGGTTAAGGTCTTAACTCGTACTCTGGCCTAATGGTTAAGGTATTAACTCTTACTCTGGCCTACTGGTTAAGGTCTTAACTCTTACTCTGGCCTACTGGTTAAGGTCTTAACTCTTACTCTGGCCTAATAGCTAAGGTCTTAACTCTTACGCTGGCCTAATAGCTAAGGTCTTAACTCTTACTCTGGACGAATAGCTAAGGTCTTAGACTCGTACTCTGGCCTAATGGTTAAGGTCTTAACTCTTACTCTGGCCTAATAGCTAAGGTCTTAACTCTTACTCTGGCCTAATAGCTAAGGTCTTAGACTCGTACTCTGGCCTAATGGTTAAGGTCTTAACTCTTACTCTGGCCTAATAGCTAAGGTCTTAGACTGGTACTCTGGCCTAATAGCTAAGGTCTTAGACTGGTACTCTGGACTAATAGCTAAGGTCTTAGACTCGTACTCTGACCTACTGGTTAAGGTCTTAACTCGTACTCTGGCCTAATAGCTAAGGTCTTAGACGCGTACTCTGGCCTACTGGTCAAGGTCTTAACTCTTACTCTGGAATACTGGTTAAGGTCTTAACTCTTACTTTGGCCTACTGGTTAAGGTCTTAACTCCTACTCTGGCCTACTGGTTAAGGTCTTAACTCTTACTCTGGCCTAATAGCTAAGGTCTTAACTCTTACTCTGGCCTAATAGCTAAGGTCTTAGACTCATACTCTGGCCTAATGGTTAAGGTCTTAACTCTTACTCTGGCCTACTGGTTAAGGTCTTAACTCTTACTCTGGCCTAATAGCTAAAGTCTTAGACTCATACTCTGGCCTACTGGTTAAGGTCTTAACTCTTACTCTGGCCTAATAGCTAAGGTCTTAACTCTTACTCTGGCCTAATAGCTAAGGTCTTAGACTCATACTCTGGCCTAATGGTTATGGTCTTAACTCTTACTCTGGCCTACTGGTTAAGGTCTTAACTCTTACTCTGGCCTAATAGCTAAGGTCTTAGACTCATACTCTGGCCTAATGGTTAAGGTCTTAACTCATACTCTGGCCAAATGGTTAAGGTCTTAACTCTTACTCTGGCCTAATAGCTAAGGTCTTAGACTCTTACTCTGGCCTACTGGTTAAGGTCTTAACTCTTACTCTGGCCTACTGGTTAAGGTCTTAACTCTTACTCTGGCCTAATAGCTAAGGTATTAACTCTTACGCTGGACTAATAGCTAAGGTCTTAACTCTTACTCTGGCCAAATAGCTAAGGTCTTAGACTCGTACTCTGGCCTAATGGTTAAGGTCTTAACTCTTACTCTGGCCTAATAGCTAAGGTCTTAACTCTTACTCTGGCCTAATAGCAAAGGTCTTAGACTCGTAATCTGGCCTAATGGTTAAGGTCTTAACTCTTACTCTGGCCTAATAGTTAAGGTCTTAACTCTTACTCTGGCCTAATAGCTAAGGTCTTAGACTCTTACTATGGCCTACAGGTTAAGGTCTTAACTCTTACTCTGGCCTACTGGTTAAGGTCTTAACTCTTACTCTGGCCTAATAGCTAAGGTCTTAGACTCGTACTATGGCCTACAGGTTAAGGTCTTAACTCTTACTCTGGCCTACTGGTTAAGGTCTTAACTCTTACTCTGGCCTAATAGCTAAGGTCTTAACTCTTACTCTGGCCTACTGGTTAAGGTCTTAACTCTTACTCTGGCCTAATAGCTAAGGTCTTAACTCTTACGCTGGCCTAATAGCTAAGGTCTTAACTCTTACTCTGGACGAATAGCTAAGGTCTTAGACTCGTACTCTGGCCTAATGGTTAAGGTCTTAACTCTTACTCTGGCCTAATAGCTAAGGTCTTAACTCTTACTCTGGCCTAATAGCTAAGGTCTTAGACTCGTACACTGGCCTAATGGTTAAGGTCTTAACTATTACTCTGGCCTAATAGCTAAGGTCTTAGACTGGTACTCTGGCCTAATAGCTAAGGTCTTAGACTGGTACTCTGGACTAATAGCTAAGGTCTTAGACTTGTACTCTGACCTACTGGTTAAGGTCTTAACTCGTACTCTGGCCTAATAGCTAAGGTCTTAGACTCGTACTCTGGCCTACTGGTCAAGGTCTTAACTCTTACTCTGGAATACTGGTTAAGGTCTTAACTCTTACTTTGGCCTACTGGTTAAGGTCTTAACTCCTACTCTGGCCTACTGGTTAAGGTCTTAACTCTTACTCTGGCCTAATAGCTAAGGTCTTAACTCTTACTCTGGCCTAATAGCTAAGGTCTTAGACTCATACTCTGGCCTAATGGTTAAGGTCTTTACTCTTACTCTGGCCTACTGGTTAAGGTCTTAACTCTTACTCTGGCCTAATAGCTAAAGTCTTAGACTCATACTCTGGCCTAATGGTTAAGGTCTTAACTCTTACTCTGGCCTATTGGTTAAGGTCTTAACTCTTACTCTGGCCTAATAACTAAGGTCTTAACTCTTACTCTGGCCTAATAGCTAAGGTCTTAACACTTACTCTGGCCTAATAGCTAAGGTCTTAACTCTTACTCTGGCCTAATAGCTAAGGTCTTAGACTCATACTCTGGCCTAATGGTTAAGGTCTTAACTCTTACTCTGGCCTAATAGCTAAGGTCTTAACTCTTACTCTGGCCTAATAGCTAAGGTCTTAGACTCGTACTATGGCCTACAGGTTAAGGTCTTAACTCGTACTCTGGCCTAATGGTTAAGGTATTAACTCTTACTCTGGCCTACTGGTTAAGGTCTTAACTCTTACTCTGGCCTACTGGTTAAGGTCTTAACTCTTACTCTGGCCTAATAGCTAAGGTCTTAACTCTTACGCTGGCCTAATAGCTAAGGTCTTAACTCTTACTCTGGACGAATAGCTAAGGTCTTAGACTCGTACTCTGGCCTAATGGTTAAGGTCTTAACTCTTACTCTGGCCTAATAGCTAAGGTCTTAACTCTTACTCTGGCCTAATAGCTAAGGTCTTAGACTCGTACTCTGGCCTAATGGTTAAGGTCTTAACTCTTACTCTGGCCTAATAGCTAAGGTCTTAGACTGGTACTCTGGCCTAATAGCTAAGGTCTTAGACTGGTACTCTGGACTAATAGCTAAGGTCTTAGACTCGTACTCTGACCTACTGGTTAAGGTCTTAACTCGTACTCTGGCCTAATAGCTAAGGTCTTAGACGCGTACTCTGGCCTACTGGTCAAGGTCTTAACTCTTACTCTGGAATACTGGTTAAGGTCTTAACTCTTACTTTGGCCTACTGGTTAAGGTCTTAACTCCTACTCTGGCCTACTGGTTAAGGTCTTAACTCTTACTCTGGCCTAATAGCTAAGGTCTTAACTCTTACTCTGGCCTAATAGCTAAGGTCTTAGACTCATACTCTGGCCTAATGGTTAAGGTCTTAACTCTTACTCTGGCCTACTGGTTAAGGTCTTAACTCTTACTCTGGCCTAATAGCTAAAGTCTTAGACTCATACTCTGGCCTACTGGTTAAGGTCTTAACTCTTACTCTGGCCTAATAGCTAAGGTCTTAACTCTTACTCTGGCCTAATAGCTAAGGTCTTAGACTCATACTCTGGCCTAATGGTTATGGTCTTAACTCTTACTCTGGCCTACTGGTTAAGGTCTTAACTCTTACTCTGGGCTAATAGGTAAGGGCTTAGACTCGTACTCTGGCCTAATGGTTAAGGTCTTAACTCTTACTCTGGCCTACTGGTTAAGGTCTTAACTCTTACTCTGGCCTAATAGCTAAGGTCCTAACTCTTACTCTGGCCTAATAGCTAAGGTCTTAGACTCATACTCTGGCCAAATGGTTAAGGTCTTAACTCTTACTCTGGCCTAATAGCTAAGGTCTTAGACTCTTACTCTGGCCTACTGGTTAAGGTCTTAACTCTTACTCTGGCCTACTGGTTAAGGTCTTAACTCTTACTCTGGCCTAATAGCTAAGGTCTTAACTCTTACGCTGGACTAATAGCTAAGGTCTTAACTCTTACTCTGGCCAAATAGCTAAGGTCTTAGACTCGTACTCTGGCCTAATGGTTAAGGTCTTAACTCTTACTGTGGCCTAATAGCTAAGGTCTTAACTCTTACTCTGGCCTAATAGCTAAGGTCTTAGACTCATACTCTGGCCTAATGTTTAAGGTCTTAACTCTTACTCTGGCCTTATAGCTAAGGTCTTAGACTGGTACTCTGGCCTAATAGCTAAGGTCTTAGACTCGTACTCTGACCTACTGGTTAAGGTCTTAACTCGTAATCTGGCCTAATAGCTAAGGTCTTAGACTCGTACTCTGGCCTACTGGTCAAGGTCTTAACTCTTACTCTTGAATACTGGTTAAGGTCTTAACTCTTACTTTGGCCTACTGGTTAAGGTCTTAACTCCTACTCTGGCCTACTGGTTAAGGTCTTAACTCTTACTCTGGCCTAATAACTAAGGTCTTAACTCTTACTCTGGCCTAATAGCTAAGGTCTTAACACTTACTCTGGCCTAATAGCTAAGGTCTTAACTCTTACTCTGGCCTAATAGCTAAGGTCTTAGACTCGTACTCTGGCCTAATGGTTAAGGTCTTAACTCTTACTCTGGCCTACTGATTAAGGTCTTAACTCTTACTCTGGCCTAATAGCTAAGGTCTTAACTCTTACTCTGGCCTAATAGCAAAGGTATTAGACTCGTAATCTGGCCTAATGGTTAAGGTCTTAACTGTTACTCTGGCCTAATAGCTAAGGTCCTAACTCTTACTCTGGCCTAACAGCTGAGGTCTTAGACTCGTACTCTGGCCAAATGGTTAAGGTCTTAACTCTTACTCTGGCCTACTGGTTAAGGTCTTAACTCTTATTCTGGCCTAATAGCTAATGTCTTAGACTCGTACTCTGGCCTAATGGTTAAGGTCTTAACTCTTACTCTGGCCTACTGGTTAAGGTCTTAACTCCTACTCTGGCCTAATAGCTAAGGTCTTAGACTCGTACTCTGGCCTAATGGTTAACGTCTTAACTCTTACTCTGGCCTATTGGTTAAGGTCTTCACTCTTACTCTGGCCTAATAGCTAAGGTCTTAGACTAGTACTCTGGCCTAATGGGTAAGGTCTTAACTCTTACTCTGGCCTATTGGTTAAGGTCTTAACTCTTACTCTGGCCTAATAACTAAGGTCTTAACTCTTACTCTGGCCTAATAGCTAAGGTCTTAACTCTTACACTGGCCTAATAGCTAAGGTCTTAGGCTCATACTCTGGCCTAATGTTTAAGGTCTTAACTCTTACTCTGGCCTAATAGCTAAGGTCTTAGACTGGTACTCTGGCCTAATAGCTAAGGTCTTAGACTCGTACTCTGACCTACTGGTTAAGGTCTTAACTCATAATCTGGCCTAATAGCTAAGGTCTTAGACTCGTACTCTGGCCTACTGGTCAAGGTCTTAACTCTTACTCTGGAATACTGGTTAAGGTCTTAACTCTTACTTTTGCCTCCTGGTTAAGGTCTTAACTCCTACTCTGGCCTACTGGTTAAGGTCTTAACTCTTACTCTGGCCCAATAGCTAAGGTCTTAAATCTTACTCTAGCCTAATAGCTAAGGTCTTAGACTCATACTCTGGCCTAATAGCTACGGTCTTAACTCTTACTCTGGCCTAATAGCTAAGGTCTTAGACTCGTACTCTGGCCTAATGGTTAAGGTCTTAACTCTTACTCTGTCCTACTGGTTAAGGTCTTAACTCTTACTCTGGCCTAATAGCTAAAGTCTTAGACTCATACGCTGGCCTACTGGTTAAGGTCTTAACTCCTACTCTGGCCCAATAGCTAAGGTCTTAAATCTTACTCTGGCCTAATAGCTAAGGTCTTAGACTCATACTCTGGCCTAATAGCTAAGGTCTTAACTCTTACTCTGGCCTAATAGCTAAGGTCTTAGACTCGTACTCTGGCCTAATGGTTAAGGTCTTAACTCTTACTCTGTCCTACTGGTTAAGGTCTTAACTCTTACTCTGGCCTAATAGCTAAAGTCTTAGACTCATACTCTGGCCTAATGGTTAAGGTCTTAACTCTTACTCTGGCCTATTGGTTAAGGTCTTAACTCTTACTCTGGCCTAATAACTAAGGTCTTAACTCTTACTCTGGCCTAATAGCTAAGGTCTTAGACTCATACTCTGGCCTAATAGCTAAGGTCTTAACTCTTACTCTGGCCTAATAGCTAAGGTCTTAGACTCGTACTCTGGCCTAATGGTTAAGGTCTTAACTCTTACTCTGTCCTACTGGTTAAGGTTTTAACTCTTACTCTGGCCTAATAGCTAAAGTCTTAGACTCATACTCTGGCCTACTGGTTAAGGTCTTAACTCTTACTCTGGCCCAATAGCTAAGGTCTTAAATCTTACTCTGGCCTAATAGCTAAGGTCTTAGACTCATACTCTGGCCTAATAGCTAAGGTCTTAACTCTTACTCTGGCCTAATAGCTAAGGTCTTAGACTCGTACTCTGGCCTAATGGTTAAGGTCTTAACTCCTACTCTGGCCTACTGGTTAAGGTCTTAACTCTTACTCTGGCCCAATAGCTAAGGTATTAAATCTTACTCTGGCCTAATAGCTAAGGTCTTAGACTCATACTCTGGCCTAATAGCTAAGGTCTTAACTCTTACTCTGGCCTAATAGCTAAGGTCTTAGACTCATACTCTGGCCTAATGGTTAAGGTCTTAACTCTTACTCTGTCCTACTGGTTAAGGTCTTAACTCTTACTCTGGCCTAATAGCTAAAGTCTTAGACTCATACTCTGGCCTACTGGTTAAGGTCTTAACTCTTACTCTGGCCCAATAGCTAAGTTCTTAAATCTTACTCTGGCCTAATAGCTAAGGTCTTAGACTCATACTCTGGCCTAATAGCTAAGGTCTTAACTCTTACTCTGGCCTAATAGCTAAGGTCTTAGACTCGTACTCTGGCCTAATGGTTAAGGTCTTAACTCTTACTCTGTCCTACTGGTTAAGGTCTTAACTCTTACTCTGGCCTAATAGCTAAGGTCTTAATACTTACTCTGGCCTAATGGTTAAGGTCTTAACTCTTACTCTGGCCTACTGGTTAAGGTCTTAACTCTTACTCTGGCCTAATAGGTAAGGGCTTAGACTCGTACTCTGGCCTAATGGTTAAGGTCTTAACTCTTACTCTGGCCTACTGGTTAAGGTCTTAACTCTTACTCTGGCCTAAAAGCTAAGGTCTTAACTCTTACTCTGGCCTAATAGCAAAGGTATTAGACTCGTAATCTGGCCTAATGGTTAAGGTCTTAACTCTTACTCTGGCCTAAAAGCTAAGGTCCTAACTCTTACTCTGGCCTAATAGCTAAGGTCTTAGACTCGTACTCTGGCCTAATGGTTAAGGTCTTAACTCTTACACTGGCCTACTGGTTAAGGTCTTAACTCTTATTCTGGCCTAATAGCTAATGTCTCAGACTCGTACTCTGGCCTAATGGTTAAGGTCTTAACTCTTACTCTGGCCTACTGGTTAAGGTCTTAACTCTTACTCTGGCCTAATAACTAAGTTCTTAACTCTTACTCTGGCCTAATAGCTAAGGTCTTAACTCTTACTCTGGCCTAATAGATAAGGTCTCAACTCTTACTCTGGCCTAATAGCTAAGGTCTTAGACTCGTACTCTGGCCTAATGGTTAAGGTCTTAGCTCTTACTCTGGCCTACTGGTTAAGGTCTTAACTCTTACTCTGGCCTAATAGCTAAGGGCTTAGACGCGTATTCTGGCCTAATGGTTAAGGTCTTAACTCTTACTCTGGCCTACTGGTTAAGGTCTTAACTCTTACTCTGGCCTAATAGCTAAGGTCTTAACTCTTACTCTGGCCTAATAGCAAAGGTCTTAGACTCGTAATCTGGCCTAATGGTTAAGGTCTTAACTCTTACTCTGGCCTACTGGTTAAGGTCTTAACTCTTACTCTGGCCTAATAGCTAAGGTCTTAACTCTTACGCTGGCCTAATAGCTAAGGTCTTAACTCTTACTCTGGACGAATAGCTAAGGTCTTAGACTCGTACTCTGGCCTAATGGTTAAGGTCTTAACTCTTACTCTGGCCTAATAGCTAAGGTCTTAGACTGGTACTCTGGCCTAATAGCTAAGGTCTTAGACTGGTACTCTGGACTAATAGCTAAGGTCTTAGACTCGTACTCTGACCTACTGGTTAAGGTCTTAACTCGTACTCTGGCCTAATAGCTAAGGTCTTAGACGCGTACTCTGGCCTACTGGTCAAGGTCTTAACTCTTACTCTGGAATACTGGTTAAGGTCTTAACTCTTACTTTGGCCTACTGGTTAAGGTCTTAACTCCTACTCTGGCCTACTGGTTAAGGTCTTAACTCTTACTCTGGCCTAATAGCTAAGGTCTTAACTCTTACTCTGGCCTAATAGCTAAGGTCTTAGACTCATACTCTGGCCTAATGGTTAAGGTCTTAACTCTTACTCTGGGCTACTGGTTAAGGTCTTAACTCTTACTCTGGCCTAATAGCTAAAGTCTTAGACTCATACTCTGGCCTACTGGTTAAGGTCTTAACTCTTACTCTGGCCTAATAGCTAAGGTCTTAACTCTTACTCTGGCCTAATAGCTAAGGTCTTAGACTCATACTCTGGCCTAATGGTTATGGTCTTAACTCTTACTCTGGCCTACTGGTTAAGGTCTTAACTCTTACTCTGGGCTAATAGGTAAGGGCTTAGACTCGTACTCTGGCCTAATGGTTAAGGTCTTAACTCTTACTCTGGCCTACTGGTTAAGGTCTTAACTCTTACTCTGGCCTAATAGCTAAGGTCCTAACTCTTACTCTGGCCTAATAGCTAAGGTCTTAGACTCATACTCTGGCCAAATGGTTAAGGTCTTAACTCTTACTCTGGCCTAATAGCTAAGGTCTTAGACTCTTACTCTGGCCTACTGGTTAAGGTCTTAACTCTTACTCTGGCCTACTGGTTAAGGTCTTAACTCTTACTCTGGCCTAATAGCTAAGGTATTAACTCTTACGCTGGACTAATAGCTAAGGTCTTAACTCTTACTCTGGCCAAATAGCTAAGGTCTTAGACTCGTACTCTGGCCTAATGGTTAAGGTCTTAACTCTTACTCTGGCCTAATAGCTAAGGTCTTAACTCTTACTCTGGCCTAATAGCAAAGGTCTTAGACTCGTAATCTGGCCTAATGGTTAAGGTCTTAACTCTTACTCTGGCCTAATAGTTAAGGTCTTAACTCTTACTCTGGCCTAATAGCTAAGGTCTTAGACTCTTACTATGGCCTACAGGTTAAGGTCTTAACTCTTACTCTGGCCTACTGGTTAAGGTCTTAACTCTTACTCTGGCCTAATAGCTAAGGTCTTAGACTCGTACTATGGCCTACAGGTTAAGGTCTTAACTCTTACTCTGGCCTACTGGTTAAGGTCTTAACTCTTACTCTGGCCTAATAGCTAAGGTCTTAACTCTTACTCTGGCCTACTGGTTAAGGTCTTAACTCTTACTCTGGCCTAATAGCTAAGGTCTTAACTCTTACGCTGGCCTAATAGCTAAGGTCTTAACTCTTACTCTGGACGAATAGCTAAGGTCTTAGACTCGTACTCTGGCCTAATGGTTAAGGTCTTAACTCTTACTCTGGCCTAATAGCTAAGGTCTTAACTCTTACTCTGGCCTAATAGCTAAGGTCTTAGACTCGTACTCTGGCCTAATGGTTAAGGTCTTAACTATTACTCTGGCCTAATAGCTAAGGTCTTAGACTGGTACTCTGGCCTAATAGCTAAGGTCTTAGACTGGTACTCTGGACTAATAGCTAAGGTCTTAGACTTGTACTCTGACCTACTGGTTAAGGTCTTAACTCGTACTCTGGCCTAATAGCTAAGGTCTTAGACTCGTACTCTGGCCTACTGGTCAAGGTCTTAACTCTTACTCTGGAATACTGGTTAAGGTCTTAACTCTTACTTTGGCCTACTGGTTAAGGTCTTAACTCCTACTCTGGCCTACTGGTTAAGGTCTTAACTCTTACTCTGGCCTAATAGCTAAGGTCTTAACTCTTACTCTGGCCTAATAGCTAAGGTCTTAGACTCATACTCTGGCCTAATGGTTAAGGTCTTTACTCTTACTCTGGCCTACTGGTTAAGGTCTTAACTCTTACTCTGGCCTAATAGCTAAAGTCTTAGACTCATACTCTGGCCTAATGGTTAAGGTCTTAACTCTTACTCTGGCCTATTGGTTAAGGTCTTAACTCTTACTCTGGCCTAATAACTAAGGTCTTAACTCTTACTCTGGCCTAATAGCTAAGGTCTTAACACTTACTCTGGCCTAATAGCTAAGGTCTTAACTCTTACTCTGGCCTAATAGCTAAGGTCTTAGACTCATACTCTGGCCTAATGGTTAAGGTCTTAACTCTTACTCTGGCCTAATAGCTAAGGTCTTAACTCTTACTCTGGCCTAATAGCTAAGGTCTTAGACTCGTACTATGGCCTACAGGTTAAGGTCTTAACTCGTACTCTGGCCTAATGGTTAAGGTATTAACTCTTACTCTGGCCTACTGGTTAAGGTCTTAACTCTTACTCTGGCCTACTGGTTAAGGTCTTAACTCTTACTCTGGCCTAATAGCTAAGGTCTTAACTCTTACGCTGGCCTAATAGCTAAGGTCTTAACTCTTACTCTGGACGAATAGCTAAGGTCTTAGACTCGTACTCTGGCCTAATGGTTAAGGTCTTAACTCTTACTCTGGCCTAATAGCTAACGTCTTAACTCTTACTCTGGCCTAATAGCTAAGGTCTTAGACTCGTACTCTGGCCTAATGGTTAAGGTCTTAACTCTTACTCTGGCCTAATAGCTAAGGTCTTAGACTGGTACTCTGGCCTAATAGCTAAGGTCTTAGACTGGTACTCTGGACTAATAGCTAAGGTCTTAGACTCGTACTCTGACCTACTGGTTAAGGTCTTAACTCGTACTCTGGCCTAATAGCTAAGGTCTTAGACGCGTACTCTGGCCTACTGGTCAAGGTCTTAACTCTTACTCTGGAATACTGGTTAAGGTCTTAACTCTTACTTTGGCCTACTGGTTAAGGTCTTAACTCCTACTCTGGCCTACTGGTTAAGGTCTTAACTCTTACTCTGGCCTAATAGCTAAGGTCTTAACTCTTACTCTGGCCTAATAGCTAAGGTCTTAGACTCATACTCTGGCCTAATGGTTAAGGTCTTAACTCTTACTCTGGCCTACTGGTTAAGGTCTTAACTCTTACTCTGGCCTAATAGCTAAAGTCTTAGACTCATACTCTGGCCTACTGGTTAAGGTCTTAACTCTTACTCTGGCCTAATAGCTAAGGTCTTAACTCTTACTCTGGCCTAATAGCTAAGGTCTTAGACTCATACTCTGGCCTAATGGTTATGGTCTTAACTCTTAATCTGGCCTACTGGTTAAGGTCTTAACTCTTACTCTGGGCTAATAGGTAAGGGCTTAGACTCGTACTCTGGCCTAATGGTTAAGGTCTTAACTCTTACTCTGGCCTACTGGTTAAGGTCTTAACTCTTACTCTGGCCTAATAGCTAAGGTCCTAACTCTTACTCTGGCCTAATAGCTAAGGTCTTAGACTCATACTCTGGCCAAATGGTTAAGGTCTTAACTCTTACTCTGGCCTAATAGCTAAGGTCTTAGACTCTTACTCTGGCCTACTGGTTAAGGTCTTAACTCTTACTCTGGCCTACTGGTTAAGGTCTTAACTCTTACTCTGGCCTAATAGCTAAGGTCTTAACTCTTACGCTGGACTAATAGCTAAGGTCTTAACTCTTACTCTGGCCAAATAGCTAAGGTCTTAGACTCGTACTCTGGCCTAATGGTTAAGGTCTTAACTCTTACTGTGGCCTAATAGCTAAGGTCTTAACTCTTACTCTGGCCTAATAGCTAAGGTCTTAGACTCATACTCTGGCCTAATGTTTAAGGTCTTAACTCTTACTCTGGCCTTATAGCTAAGGTCTTAGACTGGTACTCTGGCCTAATAGCTAAGGTCTTAGACTCGTACTCTGACCTACTGGTTAAGGTCTTAACTCGTAATCTGGCCTAATAGCTAAGGTCTTAGACTCGTACTCTGGCCTACTGGTCAAGGTCTTAACTCTTACTCTGGAATACTGGTTAAGGTCTTAACTCTTACTTTGGCCTACTGGTTAAGGTCTTAACTCCTACTCTGGCCTACTGGTTAAGGTCTTAACTCTTACTCTGGCCTAATAACTAAGGTCTTAACTCTTACTCTGGCCTAATAGCTAAGGTCTTAACACTTACTCTGGCCTAATAGCTAAGGTCTTAACTCTTACTCTGGCCTAATAGCTAAGGTCTTAGACTCGTACTCTGGCCTAATGGTTAAGGTCTTAACTCTTACTCTGGCCTACTGATTAAGGTCTTAACTCTTACTCTGGCCTAATAGCTAAGGTCTTAACTCTTACTCTGGCCTAATAGCAAAGGTATTAGACTCGTAATCTGGCCTAATGGTTAAGGTCTTAACTGTTACTCTGGCCTAATAGCTAAGGTCCTAACTCTTACTCTGGCCTAACAGCTGAGGTCTTAGACTCGTACTCTGGCCAAATGGTTAAGGTCTTAACTCTTACTCTGGCCTACTGGTTAAGGTCTTAACTCTTATTCTGGCCTAATAGCTAATGTCTTAGACTCGTACTCTGGCCTAATGGTTAAGGTCTTAACTCTTACTCTGGCCTACTGGTTAAAGTCTTAACTCCTACTCTGGCCTAATAGCTAAGGTCTTAGACTCGTACTCTGGCCTAATGGTTAACGTCTTAACTCTTACTCTGGCCTATTGGTTAAGGTCTTCACTCTTACTCTGGCCTAATAGCTAAGGTCTTAGACTAGTACTCTGGCCTAATGGGTAAGGTCTTAACTCTTACTCTGGCCTATTGGTTAAGGTCTTAACTCTTACTCTGGCCTAATAACTAAGGTCTTAACTCTTACTCTGGCCTAATAGCTAAGGTCTTAACTCTTACACTGGCCTAATAGCTAAGGTCTTAGGCTCATACTCTGGCCTAATGTTTAAGGTCTTAACTCTTACTCTGGCCTAATAGCTAAGGTCTTAGACTGGTACTCTGGCCTAATAGCTAAGGTCTTAGACTCGTACTCTGACCTACTGGTTAAGGTCTTAACTCATAATCTGGCCTAATAGCTAAGGTCTTAGACTCGTACTCTGGCCTACTGGTCAAGGTCTTAACTCTTACTCTGGAATACTGGTTAAGGTCTTAACTCTTACTTTTGCCTCCTGGTTAAGGTCTTAACTCCTACTCTGGCCTACTGGTTAAGGTCTTAACTCTTACTCTGGCCCAATAGCTAAGGTCTTAAATCTTACTCTAGCCTAATAGCTAAGGTCTTAGACTCATACTCTGGCCTAATAGCTACGGTCTTAACTCTTACTCTGGCCTAATAGCTAAGGTCTTAGACTCGTACTCTGGCCTAATGGTTAAGGTCTTAACTCTTACTCTGTCCTACTGGTTAAGGTCTTAACTCTTACTCTGGCCTAATAGCTAAAGTCTTAGACTCATACTCTGGCCTACTGGTTAAGGTCTTAACTCCTACTCTGGCCCAATAGCTAAGGTCTTAAATCTTACTCTGGCCTAATAGCTAAGGTCTTAGACTCATACTCTGGCCTAATAGCTAAGGTCTTAACTCTTACTCTGGCCTAATAGCTAAGGTCTTAGACTCGTACTCTGGCCTAATGGTTAAGGTCTTAACTCTTACTCTGTCCTACTGGTTAAGGTCTTAACTCTTACTCTGGCCTAATAGCTAAAGTCTTAGACTCATACTCTGGCCTAATGGTTAAGGTCTTAACTCTTACTCTGGCCTATTGGTTAAGGTCTTAACTCTTACTCTGGCCTAATAACTAAGGTCTTAACTCTTACTCTGGCCTAATAGCTAAGGTCTTAGACTCATACTCTGGCCTAATAGCTAAGGTCTTAACTCTTACTCTGGCCTAATAGCTAAGGTCTTAGACTCGTACTCTGGCCTAATGGTTAAGGTCTTAACTCTTACTCTGTCCTACTGGTTAAGGTTTTAACTCTTACTCTGGCCTAATAGCTAAAGTCTTAGACTCATACTCTGGCCTACTGGTTAAGGTCTTAACTCTTACTCTGGCCCAATAGCTAAGGTCTTAAATCTTACTCTGGCCTAATAGCTAAGGTCTTAGACTCATACTCTGGCCTAATAGCTAAGGTCTTAACTCTTACTCTGGCCTAATAGCTAAGGTCTTAGACTCGTACTCTGGCCTAATGGTTAAGGTCTTAACTCCTACTCTGGCCTACTGGTTAAGGTCTTAACTCTTACTCTGGCCCAATAGTTAAGGTATTAAATCTTACTCTGGCCTAATAGCTAAGGTCTTAGACTCATACTCTGGCCTAATAGCTAAGGTCTTAACTCTTACTCTGGCCTAATAGCTAAGGTCTTAGACTCATACTCTGGCCTAATGGTTAAGGTCTTAACTCTTACTCTGTCCTACTGGTTAAGGTCTTAACTCTTACTCTGGCCTAATAGCTAAAGTCTTAGACTCATACTCTGGCCTACTGGTTAAGGTCTTAACTCTTACTCTGGCCCAATAGCTAAGTTCTTAAATCTTACTCTGGCCTAATAGCTAAGGTCTTAGACTCATACTCTGGCCTAATAGCTAAGGTCTTAACTCTTACTCTGGCCTAATAGCTAAGGTCTTAGACTCGTACTCTGGCCTAATGGTTAAGGTCTTAACTCTTACTCTGTCCTACTGGTTAAGGTCTTAACTCTTACTCTGGCCTAATAGCTAAGGTCTTAATACTTACTCTGGCCTAATGGTTAAGGTCTTAACTCTTACTCTGGCCTACTGGTTAAGGTCTTAACTCTTACTCTGGCCTAATAGGTAAGGGCTTAGACTCGTACTCTGGCCTAATGGTTAAGGTCTTAACTCTTACTCTGGCCTACTGGTTAAGGTCTTAACTCTTACTCTGGCCTAATAGCTAAGGTCTTAACTCTTACTCTGGCCTAATAGCAAAGGTATTAGACTCGTAATCTGGCCTAATGGTTAAGGTCTTAACTCTTACTCTGGCCTAAAAGCTAAGGTCCTAACTCTTACTCTGGCCTAATAGCTAAGGTCTTAGACTCGTACTCTGGCCTAATGGTTAAGGTCTTAACTCTTACACTGGCCTACTGGTTAAGGTCTTAACTCTTATTCTGGCCTAATAGCTAATGTCTCAGACTCGTACTCTGGCCTAATGGTTAAGGTCTTAACTCTTACTCTGGCCTACTGGTTAAGGTCTTAACTCTTACTCTGGCCTAATAACTAAGTTCTTAACTCTTACTCTGGCCTAATAGCTAAGGTCTTAACTCTTACTCTGGCCTAATAGATAAGGTCTCAACTCTTACTCTGGCCTAATAGCTAAGGTCTTAGACTCGTACTCTGGCCTAATGGTTAAGGTCTTAGCTCTTACTCTGGCCTACTGGTTAAGGTCTTAACGCTTACTCTGGCCTAATAGCTAAGGGCTTAGACGCGTATTCTGGCCTAATGGTTAAGGTCTTAACTCTTACTCTGGCCTACTGGTTAAGGTCTTAACTCTTACTCTGGCCTAATAGCTAAGGTCTTAACTCTTACTCTGGCCTAATAGCAAAGGTCTTAGACTCGTAATCTGGCCTAATGGTTAAGGTCTTAACTCTTACTCTGGCCTAATAGTTAAGGTCTTAACTCTTACTCTGGCCTAATAGCTAAGGTCTTAGACTCTTACTATGGCCTACAGGTTAAGGTCTTAACTCTTACTCTGGCCTACTGGTTAAGGTCTTAACTCTTACTCTGGCCTAATAGCTAAGGTCTTAGACTCGTACTCTGGCCTAATGGTTAAGGTCTTAACTCTTACTCTGGCCTAATAGCTAAGGTCTTAACTCTTACTCTGGCCTAATAGCTAAGGTCTTAGACTTGTACTCTGGCCTAATGGTTAAGGTCTTAACTCTTACTCTGGCCTAATAGCTAAGGTCTTAGACTGGTACTCTGGCCTAATAGCTAAGGTCTTAGACTGGTACTCTGGACTAATAGCTAAGGTCTTAGACTCGTACTCTGACCTACTGGTTAAGGTCTTAACTCGTACTCTGGCCTAATAGCTAAGGTCTTAGACTTGTACTCTGGCCTACTGGTCAAGGTCTTAACTCTTACTCTGGCCTACTGGTTAAGGTCTTAACTCCTACTCTGGCCTACTGGTTAAGGTCTTAACTCTTACTCTGGCCTAATAGCTAAGGTTTTAACTCTTACTCTGGCCTAATAGCTAAGGTCTTAGACTCATACTCTGGCCTAATGGTTAAGGTCTTAACTCTTACTTTGGCCTACTGGTTAAGGTCTTAACTCCTACTCTGGCCTACTGGTTAAGGTCTTAACTCTTACTCTGGCCTAATAGCTAAGGTCTTAACTCTTACTCTGGCCTAATAGCTAAGGTCTTAGACTCATACTCTGGCCTAATGGTTAAGGTCTTAACTCTTACTCTGGCCTACTGGTTAAGGTCTTAACTCTTACTCTGGCCTAATAGCTAAAGTCTTAGACTCATACTCTGGCCTAATGGTTAAGGTCTTAACTCTTACTCTGGCCTATTGGTTAAGGTCTTAACTCTTACTCTGGCCTAATAACTAAGGTCTTAACTCTTACTCTGGCCTAATAGCTAAGGTCTTAACACTTACTCTGACCTAATAGCTAAGGTCTTAACTCTTACTCTGGCCTAATAGCTAAGGTCTTAGACTCATACTCTGGCCTAATGGTTAAGGTTTTAACTCTTACACTGGCCTAATAGCTAAGGTCTTAACTCTTACTCTGGCCTAATAGCTAAGGTCTTAGACTCGTACTATGGCCTACAGGTTAAGGTCTTAACTCGTACTCTGGCCTAATGGTTAAGGTATTAACTCTTACTCTGGCCTACTGGTTAAGGTCTTAACTCTTACTCTGGCATACTGGTTAAGGTCTTAACTCTTACTCTGGCCTAATGCTAAGGTCTTAACTCTTACGCTGGCCTAATAGCTAAGGTCTTAACTCTTACTCTGGACGAATAGCTAAGGTCTTAGACTCGTACTCTGGCCTAATGGTTAAGGTCTTAACTCTTACTCTGGCCTAATAGCTAAGGTCTTAACTCTTACTCTGGCCTAATAGCTAAGGTCTTAGACTTGTACTCTGGCCTAATGGTTAAGGTCTTAACTCTTACTCTGGCCTAATAGCTAAGGTCTTAGACTGGTACTCTGGCCTAATAGCTAAGGTCTTAGACTGGTACTCTGGACTAATAGCTAAGGTCTTAGACTCGTACTCTGACCTACTGGTTAAGGTCTTAACTCGTACTCTGGCCTAATAGCTAAGGTCTTAGACTCGTACACTGGCCTACTGGTCAAGGTCTTAACTCTTACTCTGGAATACTGGTTAAGGTCTTAACTCTTACTTTGGCCTACTGGTTAAGGTCTTAACTCCTACTCTGGCCTACTGGTTAAGGTCTTAACTCTTACTCTGGCCTAATAGCTAAGGTCTTAACTCTTACTCTGGCCTAATAGCTAAGGTCTTAGACCCATACTCTGGCCTAATGGTTAAGGTCTTAACTCTTACTCTGGCCTACTGGTTAAGGTCTTAACTCTTACTCTGGCCTAATAGCTAAAGTCTTAGACTCATACTCTGGCCTAATGGTTAAGGTCTTAACTCTTACTCTGGCCTATTGGTTAAGGTCTTAACTCTTACTCTGGCCTAATAACTAAGGTCTTAACTCTTACTCTGGCCTAATAGCTAAGGTCTTAACACTTACTCTGGCCTAATAGCTAAGGTCTTAACTCTTACTCTGGCCTAATAGCTAAGGTCTTAGACTCATACTCTGGCCTAATGGTTAAGGTCTTAACTCTTACTCTTGCCTAATAGCTAAGGTCTTAACTCTTACGCTGGCCTAATAGCTAAGGTCTTAACTCTTACTCTGGCCGAATAGCTAAGGTCTTAGACTCGTACTCTGGCCTAATGGTTAAGGTCTTAACTCTTACTCTGGCCTAATAGCTAAGGTCTTAACTCTTACTCTGGCCTAATAACTAAGGTCTTAGACTCATATTCCGGCCTAATGTTTAAGGTCTTAACTCTTACTCTGGCGGAATAGCTAAGGTCTTAGACTGGTACTCTGGCCTAATAGCTAAGGTCTTAGACTCGTACTCTGACCTACTGGTTAAGGTCTTAACTCTTACTCTGGCCTACTGATTAAGGTCTTAACTCTTACCCTGGCCTAATAGCTAAGGTCTTAACTCTTACTCTGGCCTAATAGCAAAGGTATTAGACTCGTAATCTGGCCTAATGGTTAAGGTCTTAACTGTTACTCTGGCCTAATAGCTAAGGTCCTAACTCTTACTCTGGCCTAACAGCTGAGGTCTTAGACTCGTACTCTGGCCTAATGGTTAAGGTCTTAACTCTTACTCTGGCCTACTGGTTAAGGTCTTAACTCTTATTCTGGCCTAATAGCTAATGTCTTAGACTCGTACTCTGGCCTAATGGTTAAGGTCTTAACTCTTACTCTGGCCTACTGGTTAAGGTCTTAACTCCTACTCTGGCCTAATAGCTAAGGTCTTAGACTCGTACTCTGGCCTAATGGTTAACGTCTTAACTCTTACTCTGGCCTATTGGTTAAGGTCTTCACTCTTACTCTGGCCTAATAGCTAAGGTCTTAGACTAGTACTCTGGCCTAATGGGTAAGGTCTTAACTCTTACTCTGGCCTATTGGTTAAGGTCTTAACTCTTACTCTGGCCTAATAACTAAGGTCTTAACTCTTACTCTGGCCTAATAGCTAAGGTCTTAACTCTTACACTGGCCTAATAGCTAAGGTCTTAGACTCATACTCTGGCCTAATGTTTAAGGTCTTAACTCTTACTCTGGCCTAATAGCTAACGTCTTAGACTGGTACTCTGGCCTAATAGCTAAGGTCTTAGACTCGTACTCTGACCTACTGGTTAAGGTCTTAACTCGTAATCTGGCCTAATGGCTAAGGTCTTAGACTCGTACTCTGGCCTACTGGTCAAGGTCTTAACTCTTACTCTGGAATACTGGTTAAGGTCTTAACTCTTACTTTGGCCTACTGGTTAAGGTCTTAACTCCTACTCTGGCCTACTGGTTAAGGTCTTAACTCTTACTCTGGCCCAATAGCTAAGGTCTTAAATCTTACTCTTGCCTAATAGCTAAGGTCTTAGACTCATACTCTGGCCTAATAGCTAAGGTCTTAACTCTTACTCTGGCCTAATAGCTAAGGTCTTAGACTCGTACTCTGGCCTAATGGTTAAGGTCTTAACTCTTACTCTGTCCTACTGGTTAAGGTCTTAACTCTTACTCTGGCCTAATAGCTAAAGTCTTAGACTCATACTCTGGCCTACTGGTTAAGGTCTTAACTCTTACTCTGGCCCAATAGCTAAGGTCTTAAATCTTACTCTGGCCTAATAGCTAAGGTCTTAGACTCATACTCTGGCCTAATAGCTAAGGTCTTAACTCTTACTCTGGCCTAATAGCTAAGGTCTTAGACTCGTACTCTGGCCTAATGGTTAAGGTCTTAACTCTTACTCTGTCCTACTGGTTAAGGTCTTAACTCTTACTCTGGCCTAATAGCTAAAGTCTTAGACTCATACTCTGGCCTAATGGTTAAGGTCTTAACTCTTACTCTGGCCTAATAGCTAAGGTCTTAACTCTTACTCTGGCCTAACAGCTAAGGTCTTAGACTCGTACTCTGGCCTAATGGTTAAGGTCTTAACTCTTACTCTGTCCTACTGGTTAAGGTCTTAACTCTTACTCTGGCCTAATAGCTAAAGTCTTAGACTCATACTCTAGCCTACTGGTTAAGGTCTTAACTCTTACTCTGGCCCAATAGCTAAGGTCTTAAATCTTACTCTGGCCTAATAGCTAAGGTCTTAGACTCATACTCTGGCCTAATAGCTAAGGTCTTAACTCTTACTCTGGCCTAATAGCTAAGGTCTTAGACTCGTACTCTGGCCTAATGGTTAAGGTCTTAACTCCTACTCTGGCCTACTGGTTAAGGTCTTAACTCTTACTCTGGCCCAATAGCTAAGGTATTAAATCTTACTCTGGCCTAATAGCTAAGGTCTTAGACTCATACTCTGGCCTAATAGCTAAGGTCTTAACTCTTACTCTGGCCTAATAGCTAAGGTCTTAGACTCGTACTCTGGCCTAATGGTTAAGGTCTTAACTCTTACTCTGTCCTACTGGTTAAGGTCTTAACTCTTACTCTGGCCTAATAGCTAAGGTCTTAATACTTACTCTGGCCTAATGGTTAAGGTCTTAACTCTTACTCTAGCCTACTGGTTAAGGTTTTAACTCTTACTCTGGCCTAATAGGTAAGGGCTTAGACTCGTACTCTGGCCTAATGGTTAAGGTCTTAACTCTTACTCTGGCCTACTGGTTAAGGTCTTAACTCTTACTCTGGCCTAATAGCTAAGGTCTTAACTCTTACTCTTGCCTAATAGCAAAGGTATTAGACTCGTAATCTGGCCTAATGGTTAAGGTCTTAACTCTTACTCTGGCCTAATAGCTAAGTTCCTAACTCTTACTCTGGCCTAATAGCTAAGGTCTTAGACTCGTACTCTGGCCTAATGGTTAAGGTCTTAACTCTTACACTGGCCTACTGGTTAAGGTCTTAACTCTTATTCTGGCCTAATAGCTAATGTCTCAGACTCGTACTCTGGCCTAATGGTTAAGGTCTTAACTCTTACTCTGGCCTACTGGTTAAAGTCTTAACTCTTACTCTGGCCTAATAGCTAAGGTCTTAGACTCGTACTCTGGCCTAATGGTTAAGGTCTTAACTCTTACTCTGGCCTATTGGTTAAGGTCTTAACTCTTACTCTGGCCTAATAACTAAGTTCTTAACTCTTACTCTGGCCTAATAGCTAAGGTCTTAACTCTTACTCTGGCCTAATAGATAAGGTCTCAACTCTTACTCTGGCCTAATAGCTAAGGTCTTAGACTCGTACTCTGGCCTAATGGTTAAGGTCTTAGCTCTTACTCTGGCCTACTGGTTAAGGTCTTAACTCTTACTCTGGCCTAATAGCTAAGGGCTTAGACGCGTATTCTGGCCTAATGGTTAAGGTCTTAACTCTTACTCTGGCCTACTGGTTAAGGTCTTAACTCTTACTCTGGCCTAATAGCTAAGGTCTTAACTCTTACTCTGGCCTAATAGCAAAGGTCTTAGACTCGTAATCTGGCCTAATGGTTAAGGTCTTAACTCTTACTCTGGCCTAATAGTTAAGGTCTTAACTCTTACTCTGGCCTAATAGCTAAGGTCTTAGACTCTTACTATGGCCTACAGGTTAAGGTCTTAACTCTTACTCTGGCCTACTGGTTAAGGTCTTAACTCTTACTCTGGCCTAATAGCTAAGGTCTTAGACTCGTACTATGGCCTACAGGTTAAGGTCTTAACTCTTACTCTGGCCTACTGGTTAAGGTCTTAACTCTTACTCTGGCCTAATAGCTAAGGTCTTAACTCTTACTCTGGCCTACTGGTTAAGGTCTTAACTCTTACTCTGGCCTAATAGCTAAGGTCTTAACTCTTACGCTGGCCTAATAGCTAAGGTCTTAACTCTTACTCTGGACGAATAGCTAAGGTCTTAGATTCGTACTCTGGCCTAATGGTTAAGGTCTTAACTCTTACTCTGGCCTAATAGCTAAGGTCTTAACTCTTACTCTGGCCTAATAGCTAAGGTCTTAGACTCGTACTCTGGCCTAATGGTTAAGGTCTTAACTCTTACTCTGGCCTAATAGCTAAGGTCTTAGACTGGTACTCTGGCCTAATAGCTAAGGTCTTAGACTGGTACTCTGGACTAATAACTAAGGTCTTAGACTCGTACTCTGACCTACTGGTTAAGGTCTTAACTCGTACTCTGGCCTAATAGCTAAGGTCTTAGACTCGTACTCTGGCCTACTGGTCAAGGTCTTAACTCTTACTCTGGAATACTGGTTAAGGTCTTAACTCTTACTTTGGCCTACTGGTTAAGGTCTTAACTCCTACTCTGGCCTACTGGTTAAGGTCTTAACTCTTACTCTGGCCTAATAGCTAAGGTCTTAACTCTTACTCTGGCCTAATAGCTAAGGTCTTAGACTCATACTCTGGCCTAATGGTTAAGGTCTTAACTCTTACTCTGGCCTACTGGTTAAGGTCTTAACTCTTACTCTGGCCTAATAGCTAAAGTCTTAGACTCATACTCTGGCCTAATGGTTAAGGTCTTAACTCTTACTCTGGCCTATTGGTTAAGGTCTTAACTCTTACTCTGGCCTAATAACTAAGGTCTTAACTCTTACTCTGGCCCAATAGCTAAGGTATTAAATCTTACTCTGGCCTAATAGCTAAGGTCTTAGACTCATACTCTGGCCTAATAGCTAAGGTCTTAACTCTTACTCTGGCCTAATAGCTAAGGTCTTAGACTCGTACTCTGGCCTAATGGTTAAGGTCTTAACTCTTACTCTGTCCTACTGGTTAAGGTCTTAACTCTTACTCTGGCCTAATAGCTAAGGTCTTAATACTTACTCTGGCCTAATGGTTAAGGTCTTAACTCTTACTCTGGCCTACTGGTTAAGGTCTTAACTCTTACTCTGGCCTAATAGGTAAGGGCTTAGACTCGTACTCTGGCCTAATGGTTAAGGTCTTAACTCTTACTCTGGCCTACTGGTTAAGGTCTTAACTCTTACTCTGGCCTAATAGCTAAGGTCTTAACTCTTACTCTGGCCTAATAGCAAAGGTATTAGACTCGTAATCTGGCCTAATGGTTAAGGTCTTAACTCTTACTCTGGCCTAAAAGCTAAGGTCCTAACTCTTACTCTGGCCTAATAGCTAAGGTCTTAGACTCGTACTCTGGCCTAATGGTTAAGGTCTTAACTCTTACACTGGCCTACTGGTTAAGGTCTTAACTCTTATTCTGGCCTAATAGCTAATGTCTCAGACTCGTACTCTGGCCTAATGGTTAAGGTCTTAACTCTTACTCTGGCCTACTGGTTAAGGTCTTAACTCTTACTCTGGCCTAATAACTAAGTTCTTAACTCTTACTCTGGCCTAATAGCTAAGGTCTTAACTCTTACTCTGGCCTAATAGATAAGGTCTCAACTCTTACTCTGGCCTAATAGCTAAGGTCTTAGACTCGTACTCTGGCCTAATGGTTAAGGTCTTAGCTCTTACTCTGGCCTACTGGTTAAGGTCTTAACGCTTACTCTGGCCTAATAGCTAAGGGCTTAGACGCGTATTCTGGCCTAATGGTTAAGGTCTTAACTCTTACTCTGGCCTACTGGTTAAGGTCTTAACTCTTACTCTGGCCTAATAGCTAAGGTCTTAACTCTTACTCTGGCCTAATAGCAAAGGTCTTAGACTCGTAATCTGGCCTAATGGTTAAGGTCTTAACTCTTACTCTGGCCTAATAGTTAAGGTCTTAACTCTTACTCTGGCCTAATAGCTAAGGTCTTAGACTCTTACTATGGCCTACAGGTTAAGGTCTTAACTCTTACTCTGGCCTACTGGTTAAGGTCTTAACTCTTACTCTGGCCTAATAGCTAAGGTCTTAGACTCGTACTCTGGCCTAATGGTTAAGGTCTTAACTCTTACTCTGGCCTAATAGCTAAGGTCTTAACTCTTACTCTGGCCTAATAGCTAAGGTCTTAGACTTGTACTCTGGCCTAATGGTTAAGGTCTTAACTCTTACTCTGGCCTAATAGCTAAGGTCTTAGACTGGTACTCTGGCCTAATAGCTAAGGTCTTAGACTGGTACTCTGGACTAATAGCTAAGGTCTTAGACTCGTACTCTGACCTACTGGTTAAGGTCTTAACTCGTACTCTGGCCTAATAGCTAAGGTCTTAGACTTGTACTCTGGCCTACTGGTCAAGGTCTTAACTCTTACTCTGGCCTACTGGTTAAGGTCTTAACTCCTACTCTGGCCTACTGGTTAAGGTCTTAACTCTTACTCTGGCCTAATAGCTAAGGTTTTAACTCTTACTCTGGCCTAATAGCTAAGGTCTTAGACTCATACTCTGGCCTAATGGTTAAGGTCTTAACTCTTACTTTGGCCTACTGGTTAAGGTCTTAACTCCTACTCTGGCCTACTGGTTAAGGTCTTACCTCTTACTCTGGCCTAATAGCTAAGGTCTTAACTCTTACTCTGGCCTAATAGCTAAGGTCTTAGACTCATACTCTGGCCTAATGGTTAAGGTCTTAACTCTTACTCTGGCCTACTGGTTAAGGTCTTAACTCTTACTCTGGCCTAATAGCTAAAGTCTTAGACTCATACTCTGGCCTAATGGTTAAGGTCTTAACTCTTACTCTGGCCTATTGGTTAAGGTCTTAACTCTTACTCTGGCCTAATAACTAAGGTCTTAACTCTTACTCTGGCCTAATAGCTAAGGTCTTAACACTTACTCTGACCTAATAGCTAAGGTCTTAACTCTTACTCTGGCCTAATAGCTAAGGTCTTAGACTCATACTCTGGCCTAATGGTTAAGGTCTTAACTCTTACTCTGGCCTAATAGCTAAGGTCTTAACTCTTACTCTGGCCTAATAGCTAAGGTCTTAGACTCGTACTCTGGCCTAATGGTTAAGGTATTAACTCTTACTCTGGCCTACTGGTTAAGGTCTTAACTCTTACTCTGGCATACTGGTTAAGGTCTTAACTCTTACTCTGGCCTAATAGCTAAGGTCTTAACTCTTACGCTGGCCTAATAGCTAAGGTCTTAACTCTTACTCTGGACGAATAGCTAAGGTCTTAGACTCGTACTCTGGCCTAATGGTTAAGGTCTTAACTCTTACTCTGGCCTAATAGCTAAGGTCTTAACTCTTACTCTGGCCTAATAGCTAAGGTCTTAGACTTGTACTCTGGCCTAATGGTTAAGGTCTTAACTCTTACTCTGGCCTAATAGCTAAGGTCTTAGACTGGTACTCTGGCCTAATAGCTAAGGTCTTAGACTGGTACTCTGGACTAATAGCTAAGGTCTTAGACTCGTACTCTGACCTACTGGTTAAGGTCTTAACTCGTACTCTGGCCTAATAGCTAAGGTCTTAGACTCGTACACTGGCCTACTGGTCAAGGTCTTAACTCTTACTCTGGAATACTGGTTAAGGTCTTAACTCTTACTTTGGCCTACTGGTTAAGGTCTTAACTCCTACTCTGGCCTACTGGTTAAGGTCTTAACTCTTACTCTGGCCTAATAGCTAAGGTCTTAACTCTTACTCTGGCCTAATAGCTAAGGTCTTAGACCCATACTCTGGCCTAATGGTTAAGGTCTTAACTCTTACTCTGGCCTACTGGTTAAGGTCTTAACTCTTACTCTGGCCTAATAGCTAAAGTCTTAGACTCATACTCTGGCCTAATGGTTAAGGTCTTAACTCTTACTCTGGCCTATTGGTTAAGGTCTTAACTCTTACTCTGGCCTAATAACTAAGGTCTTAACTCTTACTCTGGCCTAATAGCTAAGGTCTTAACACTTACTCTGGCCTAATAGCTAAGGTCTTAACTCTTACTCTGGCCTAATAGCTAAGGTCTTAGACTCATACTCTGGCCTAATGGTTAAGGTCTTAACTCTTACTCTTGCCTAATAGCTAAGGTCTTAACTCTTACGCTGGCCTAATAGCTAAGGTCTTAACTCTTACTCTGGCCGAATAGCTAAGGTCTTAGACTCGTACTCTGGCCTAATGGTTAAGGTCTTAACTCTTACTCTGGCCTAATAGCTAAGGTCTTAACTCTTACTCTGGCCTAATAACTAAGGTCTTAGACTCATATTCCGGCCTAATGTTTAAGGTCTTAACTCTTACTCTGGCGGAATAGCTAAGGTCTTAGACTGGTACTCTGGCCTAATAGCTAAGGTCTTAGACTCGTACTCTGACCTACTGGTTAAGGTCTTAACTCTTACTCTGGCCTACTGATTAAGGTCTTAACTCTTACCCTGGCCTAATAGCTAAGGTCTTAACTCTTACTCTGGCCTAATAGCAAAGGTATTAGACTCGTAATCTGGCCTAATGGTTAAGGTCTTAACTGTTACTCTGGCCTAATAGCTAAGGTCCTAACTCTTACTCTGGCCTAACAGCTGAGGTCTTAGACTCGTACTCTGGCCTAATGGTTAAGGTCTTAACTCTTACTCTGGCCTACTGGTTAAGGTCTTAACTCTTATTCTGGCCTAATAGCTAATGTCTTAGACTCGTACTCTGGCCTAATGGTTAAGGTCTTAACTCTTACTCTGGCCTACTGGTTAAGGTCTTAACTCCTACTCTGGCCTAATAGCTAAGGTCTTAGACTCGTACTCTGGCCTAATGGTTAACGTCTTAACTCTTACTCTGGCCTATTGGTTAAGGTCTTCACTCTTACTCTGGCCTACTGGTTAAGGTCTTAACTCTTACTCTGGCCTAATAGCTAAAGTCTTAGACTCATACTCTGGCCTAATGGTTAAGGTCTTAACTCTTACTCTGGCCTATTGGTTAAGGTCTTAACTCTTACTCTGGCCTAATAACTAAGGTCTTAACTCTTACTCTGGCCTAATAGCTAAGGTCTTAACACTTACTCTGACCTAATAGCTAAGGTCTTAACTCTTACTCTGGCCTAATAGCTAAGGTCTTAGACTCATACTCTGGCCTAATGGTTAAGGTCTTAACTCTTACTCTGGCCTAATAGCTAAGGTCTTAACTCTTACTCTGGCCTAATAGCTAAGGTCTTAGACTCGTACTATGGCCTACAGGTTAAGGTCTTAACTCGTACTCTGGCCTAATGGTTAAGGTATTAACTCTTACTCTGGCCTACTGGTTAAGGTCTTAACTCTTACTCTGGCATACTGGTTAAGGTCTTAACTCTTACTCTGGCCTAATAGCTAAGGTCTTAACTCTTACGCTGGCCTAATAGCTAAGGTCTTAACTCTTACTCTGGACGAATAGCTAAGGTCTTAGACTCGTACTCTGGCCTAATGGTTAAGGTCTTAACTCTTACTCTGGCCTAATAGCTAAGGTCTTAACTCTTACTCTGGCCTAATAGCTAAGGTCTTAGACTTGTACTCTGGCCTAATGGTTAAGGTCTTAACTCTTACTCTGGCCTAATAGCTAAGGTCTTAGACTGGTACTCTGGCCTAATAGCTAAGGTCTTAGACTGGTACTCTGGACTAATAGCTAAGGTCTTAGACTCGTACTCTGACCTACTGGTTAAGGTCTTAACTCGTACTCTGGCCTAATAGCTAAGGTCTTAGACTCGTACACTGGCCTACTGGTCAAGGTCTTAACTCTTACTCTGGAATACTGGTTAAGGTCTTAACTCTTACTTTGGCCTACTGGTTAAGGTCTTAACTCCTACTCTGGCCTACTGGTTAAGGTCTTAACTCTTACTCTGGCCTAATAGCTAAGGTCTTAACTCTTACTCTGGCCTAATAGCTAAGGTCTTAGACCCATACTCTGGCCTAATGGTTAAGGTCTTAACTCTTACTCTGGCCTACTGGTTAAGGTCTTAACTCTTACTCTGGCATACTGGTTAAGGTCTTAACTCTTACTCTGGCCTAATAGCTAAGGTCTTAAGTTAAGACTCTTAACTCTTACGCTGGCCTAATAGCTAAGGTCTTAACTCTTACTCTGGACGAATAGCTAAGGTCTTAGACTCGTACTCTGGCCTAATGGTTAAGGTCTTAACTCTTACTCTGGCCTAATAGCTAAGGTCTTAACTCTTACTCTGGCCTAATAGCTAAGGTCTTAGACTTGTACTCTGGCCTAATGGTTAAGGTCTTAACTCTTACTCTGGCCTAATAGCTAAGGTCTTAGACTGGTACTCTGGCCTAATAGCTAAGGTCTTAGACTGGTACTCTGGACTAATAGCTAAGGTCTTAGACTCGTACTCTGACCTACTGGTTAAGGTCTTAACTCGTACTCTGGCCTAATAGCTAAGGTCTTAGACTCGTACACTGGCCTACTGGTCAAGGTCTTAACTCTTACTCTGGAATACTGGTTAAGGTCTTAACTCTTACTTTGGCCTACTGGTTAAGGTCTTAACTCCTACTCTGGCCTACTGGTTAAGGTCTTAACTCTTACTCTGGCCTAATAGCTAAGGTCTTAACTCTTACTCTGGCCTAATAGCTAAGGTCTTAGACCCATACTCTGGCCTAATGGTTAAGGTCTTAACTCTTACTCTGGCCTACTGGTTAAGGTCTTAACTCTTACTCTGGCCTAATAGCTAAAGTCTTAGACTCATACTCTGGCCTAATGGTTAAGGTCTTAACTCTTACTCTGGCCTATTGGTTAAGGTCTTAACTCTTACTCTGGCCTAATAACTAAGGTCTTAACTCTTACTCTGGCCTAATAGCTAAGGTCTTAACACTTACTCTGGCCTAATAGCTAAGGTCTTAACTCTTACTCTGGCCTAATAGCTAAGGTCTTAGACTCATACTCTGGCCTAATGGTTAAGGTCTTAACTCTTACTCTTGCCTAATAGCTAAGGTCTTAACTCTTACGCTGGCCTAATAGCTAAGGTCTTAACTCTTACTCTGGCCGAATAGCTAAGGTCTTAGACTCGTACTCTGGCCTAATGGTTAAGGTCTTAACTCTTACTCTGGCCTAATAGCTAAGGTCTTAACTCTTACTCTGGCCTAATAACTAAGGTCTTAGACTCATATTCCGGCCTAATGTTTAAGGTCTTAACTCTTACTCTGGCGGAATAGCTAAGGTCTTAGACTGGTACTCTGGCCTAATAGCTAAGGTCTTAGACTCGTACTCTGACCTACTGGTTAAGGTCTTAACTCTTACTCTGGCCTACTGATTAAGGTCTTAACTCTTACCCTGGCCTAATAGCTAAGGTCTTAACTCTTACTCTGGCCTAATAGCAAAGGTATTAGACTCGTAATCTGGCCTAATGGTTAAGGTCTTAACTGTTACTCTGGCCTAATAGCTAAGGTCCTAACTCTTACTCTGGCCTAACAGCTGAGGTCTTAGACTCGTACTCTGGCCTAATGGTTAAGGTCTTAACTCTTACTCTGGCCTACTGGTTAAGGTCTTAACTCTTATTCTGGCCTAATAGCTAATGTCTTAGACTCGTACTCTGGCCTAATGGTTAAGGTCTTAACTCTTACTCTGGCCTACTGGTTAAGGTCTTAACTCCTACTCTGGCCTAATAGCTAAGGTCTTAGACTCGTACTCTGGCCTAATGGTTAACGTCTTAACTCTTACTCTGGCCTATTGGTTAAGGTCTTCACTCTTACTCTGGCCTACTGGTTAAGGTCTTAACTCTTACTCTGGCCTAATAGCTAAAGTCTTAGACTCATACTCTGGCCTAATGGTTAAGGTCTTAACTCTTACTCTGGCCTATTGGTTAAGGTCTTAACTCTTACTCTGGCCTAATAACTAAGGTCTTAACTCTTACTCTGGCCTAATAGCTAAGGTCTTAACACTTACTCTGACCTAATAGCTAAGGTCTTAACTCTTACTCTGGCCTAATAGCTAAGGTCTTAGACTCATACTCTGGCCTAATGGTTAAGGTCTTAACTCTTACTCTGGCCTAATAGCTAAGGTCTTAACTCTTACTCTGGCCTAATAGCTAAGGTCTTAGACTCGTACTATGGCCTACAGGTTAAGGTCTTAACTCGTACTCTGGCCTAATGGTTAAGGTATTAACTCTTACTCTGGCCTACTGGTTAAGGTCTTAACTCTTACTCTGGCATACTGGTTAAGGTCTTAACTCTTACTCTGGCCTAATAGCTAAGGTCTTAACTCTTACGCTGGCCTAATAGCTAAGGTCTTAACTCTTACTCTGGACGAATAGCTAAGGTCTTAGACTCGTACTCTGGCCTAATGGTTAAGGTCTTAACTCTTACTCTGGCCTAATAGCTAAGGTCTTAACTCTTACTCTGGCCTAATAGCTAAGGTCTTAGACTTGTACTCTGGCCTAATGGTTAAGGTCTTAACTCTTACTCTGGCCTAATAGCTAAGGTCTTAGACTGGTACTCTGGCCTAATAGCTAAGGTCTTAGACTGGTACTCTGGACTAATAGCTAAGGTCTTAGACTCGTACTCTGACCTACTGGTTAAGGTCTTAACTCGTACTCTGGCCTAATAGCTAAGGTCTTAGACTCGTACACTGGCCTACTGGTCAAGGTCTTAACTCTTACTCTGGAATACTGGTTAAGGTCTTAACTCTTACTTTGGCCTACTGGTTAAGGTCTTAACTCCTACTCTGGCCTACTGGTTAAGGTCTTAACTCTTACTCTGGCCTAATAGCTAAGGTCTTAACTCTTACTCTGGCCTAATAGCTAAGGTCTTAGACCCATACTCTGGCCTAATGGTTAAGGTCTTAACTCTTACTCTGGCCTACTGGTTAAGGTCTTAACTCTTACTCTGGCCTAATAGCTAAAGTCTTAGACTCATACTCTGGCCTAATGGTTAAGGTCTTAACTCTTACTCTGGCCTATTGGTTAAGGTCTTAACTCTTACTCTGGCCTAAAAACTAAGGTCTTAACTCTTACTCTGGCCTAATAGCTAAGGTCTTAACACTTACTCTGGCCTAATAGCTAAGGTCTTAACTCTTACTCTGGCCTAATAGCTAAGGTCTTAGACTCATACTCTGGCCTAATGGTTAAGGTCTTAACTCTTACTCTTGCCTAATAGCTAAGGTCTTAACTCTTACGCTGGCCTAATAGCTAAGGTCTTAACTCTTGCTCTGGCCGAATAGCTAAGGTCTTAGACTCGTACTCTGGCCTAATGGTTAAGGTCTTAACTCTTACTCTGGCCTAATAGCTAAGGTCTTAACTCTTACTCTGGCCTAATAACTAAGGTCTTAGACTCATATTCCGGCCTAATGTTTAAGGTCTTAACTCTTACTCTGGCGGAATAGCTAAGGTCTTAGACTGGTACTCTGGCCTAATAGCTAAGGTCTTAGACTCGTACTCTGACCTACTGGTTAAGGTCTTAACTCTTACTCTGGCCTACTGATTAAGGTCTTAACTCTTACCCTGGCCTAATAGCTAAGGTCTTAACTCTTACTCTGGCCTAATAGCAAAGGTATTAGACTCGTAATCTGGCCTAATGGTTAAGGTCTTAACTGTTACTCTGGCCTAATAGCTAAGGTCCTAACTCTTACTCTGGCCTAACAGCTGAGGTCTTAGACTCGTACTCTGGCCTAATGGTTAAGGTCTTAACTCTTACTCTGGCCTACTGGTTAAGGTCTTAACTCTTATTCTGGCCTAATAGCTAATGTCTTAGACTCGTACTCTGGCCTAATGGTTAAGGTCTTAACTCTTACTCTGGCCTACTGGTTAAGGTCTTAACTCCTACTCTGGCCTAATAGCTAAGGTCTTAGACTCGTACTCTGGCCTAATGGTTAACGTCTTAACTCTTACTCTGGCCTATTGGTTAAGGTCTTCACTCTTACTCTGGCCTAATAGCTAAGGTCTTAGACTAGTACTCTGGCCTAATGGGTAAGGTCTTAACTCTTACTCTGGCCTATTGGTTAAGGTCTTAACTCTTACTCTGGCCTAATAACTAAGGTCTTAACTCTTACTCTGGCCTAATAGCTAAGGTCTTAACTCTTACACTGGCCTAATAGCTAAGGTCTTAGACTCATACTCTGGCCTAATGTTTAAGGTCTTAACTCTTACTCTGGCCTAATAGCTAACGTCTTAGACTGGTACTCTGGCCTAATAGCTAAGGTCTTAGACTCGTACTCTGACCTACTGGTTAAGGTCTTAACTCGTAATCTGGCCTAATAGCTAAGGTCTTAGACTCGTACTCTGGCCTACTGGTCAAGGTCTTAACTCTTACTCTGGAATACTGGTTAAGGTCTTAACTCTTACTTTGGCCTACTGGTTAAGGTCTTAACTCCTACTCTGGCCTACTGGTTAAGGTCTTAACTCTTACTCTGGCCCAATAGCTAAGGTCTTAAATCTTACTCTTGCCTAATAGCTAAGGTCTTAGACTCATACTCTGGCCTAATAGCTAAGGTCTTAACTCTTACTCTGGCCTAATAGCTAAGGTCTTAGACTCGTACTCTGGCCTAATGGTTAAGGTCTTAACTCTTACTCTGTCCTACTGGTTAAGGTCTTAACTCTTACTCTGGCCTAATAGCTAAAGTCTTAGACTCATACTCTGGCCTACTGGTTAAGGTCTTAACTCTTACTCTGGCCCAATAGCTAAGGTCTTAAATCTTACTCTGGCCTAATAGCTAAGGTCTTAGACTCATACTCTGGCCTAATAGCTAAGGTCTTAACTCTTACTCTGGCCTAATAGCTAAGGTCTTAGACTCGTACTCTGGCCTAATGGTTAAGGTCTTAACTCTTACTCTGTCCTACTGGTTAAGGTCTTAACTCTTACTCTGGCCTAATAGCTAAAGTCTTAGACTCATTCTCTGGCCTAATGGTTAAGGTCTTAACTCTTACTCTGGCCTAATAGCTAAGGTCTTAACTCTTACTCTGGCCTAATAGCTAAGGTCTTAGACTCGTACTCTGGCCTAATGGTTAAGGTCTTAACTCTTACTCTGTCCTACTGGTTAAGGTCTTAACTCTTACTCTGGCCTAATAGCTAAAGTCTTAGACTCATACTCTAGCCTACTGGTTAAGGTCTTAACTCTTACTCTGGCCCAATAGCTAAGGTCTTAAATCTTACTCTGGCCTAATAGCTAAGGTCTTAGACTCATACTCTGGCCTAATAGCTAAGGTCTTAACTCTTACTCTGGCCTAATAGCTAAGGTCTTAGACTCGTACTCTGGCCTAATGGTTAAGGTCTTAACTCCTACTCTGGCCTACTGGTTAAGGTCTTAACTCTTACTCTGGCCCAATAGCTAAGGTATTAAATCTTACTCTGGCC